>NC_031502.1:38770556-38816382 GCF_000237925.1 Schistosoma mansoni
AAACTGATTATTTTAGCTGAATAAGTACGAAAAAGTTTACTGAAATGTAATAAACCACTGTATTAAATAAAGGTAATATTATATAAGAACGTTCGTCTAAATTAGAGTGAATAGTTTCACAGTATTTGGGCGCCAAGTTGATGTAAAACATTAAATAAGAATAATATATTTGTAAAATCTCAGCGAATGAATTTGAAGTAAATTAAACGTTTTACCTGGTAATCTGGTCCAAGCTTTCCTATTTAAAGGAAATATTAGTTTCTAATAAAATCCTATTCGCTAACTTTTGTAAATAGGTACTTTTGAAATTCAAGAATTGATTGAATACGACTGGAAGGAGAAGTTTTCGATATCCTTTAGCTCCAAATAACGATTAGTTCAAACAATGCAGTGTATCTACCATGACCAAGATATTGAATAGATGATTCATCATAATCAAAATCATACATCATTAAGATTACAATGAGTATAAGGTTGAAACTGTGACATCTTATAACTTAGTATAAGTGTCTACTTCAAAAAAATAAATTATTTTCTGAAGTTAACACATCTGGAACATACAAAATCAAATATTTAGTGCATATAGACTAGGTTGAAGAATTTGTTTTCATTCAGTAAAATTATGTAACGATCAATATTGTTTTCCATAAACCCCTTGATACATAAACTTATAAAGAAATTTTAAATAAATCAGACTTTATGTATGGTTAAATTAATCTAACTAATATTTACATAATATTGTCTCTCCTATTATATATCCTTAGATATTTTGATGATCGAATATGTGTTTGGATATTTCTGAATGATTTTCCCAGCAAACAATCAACGTATCAAGGTCAATGATATGATATTACAGACAATGTTTATGCCAGAAGTATTATCTCCTGACTGAAAAACAAATACATGTGACCTGTTTACAAATAATTTCACCAATTAAAAAAAATTTTTTTCAATGGGAAATATGATGGAAAAAATTTCTTCCTATTGGGTATAGTTTAGATTCAAAATGATTGCTGAATGGTACCAATTAAATAATTGTTTGAAACCAAGAGATCGATACTACGGTATTGACAAAATGTAAACATTATGCCTACACATTTTACGTTGTTCATAATATTGGGTAAAATATTTTATGTTACCAACTATTTAGTATCAGATTATGATACGAATAGTACCAATATCAGATTAATATATGTGTAGTTGAACTATTCATGCATTAAAAAATATATATATATATACCTTCTCATTTTTTTTAAAATAGGAAACCTATTAGATGAAATCAGGTTATTATTTCATATAATTAATACTAGTCATGAAATGCTTGCATTGTATGAACTAAAGATAAATTAAAAAATTATCGATTTCATCTATATATTACGTAATCTAAACAATGAAAAATGTATTTCTTTTCTTTAACAGATTAAGTAATAATAGTAAAAATAACATATTGCACAAAGAGCAAACATGTCATCAGGACAACTGTTATTTATATTTTTATTTCATTTTAAATCATTTAAGACAAAAGTAGTAATAATGCTGAGGAGTCCTACAATAGGACGAAACGGCTGTCCAGTGCTTCCAGGTTTTCCATGGTGGTCTAATTTCAATTGACTCATGATCTCAACTATTAAAATCACTATAATATCCATAAAAAAAACCCTTCAAATATTTAATAGTTTGAAATTTGTTTTAATCGAAAATTGATATTCAGCGAAAAAACCATTGAATGATATTTCCTTTTCACGAAGAACTCTTTACTGGCGTTCATTTATGAAATTAAAGAAAGTGAAACTTGGGATCTTCATATCTAATGTCAAAGACAAAAAGATTTATTACTGACTCAGGATCACTTAGTTTATAGTTTGTAAATTTACTGAACAGAATGATCATTATTTAATATCATCAAGAGTTTATCAGTTTGATAGATACACGATCAATACTAGGTATAACATTTCCTAGATTTCAGCCTTTATTAATTTGTTGAGACTATGTTTTATAAAGTTAACACATTAGAACGAAGACTTTAGTTAACAATAGTTATGAAACTAATCGTGATCCAGGAGTAAACTCATTTTTATTTTAGACGAAACGAAATGAATCTTGCCATAACTAAATATAAATTCATCATAAGCATTTATTGGATATTTCTAGGTGTATCATAGTTACAATCAACCAATAAATTATATATTTCAAGATTACCACTCCCAGTATTATAAATGAGCAATAAATAAGATTAATGTAGTCTTAGGGTTTAAGGCGTTTATAGTTATTCACTGGATGGGTTTAGTGATACAGAATTCCATAGGAAAGCTACTTTATATCAAACATTCAAACTCATATTATGAACAAGCTTTTCAGACCAGATATGACTCGCTGGAGTTCACCAATCTAATAATGACCAGTAATTAGTTTCGATTTGTCCAACACTAAGTAGCAAGCAGACAAAGTTAGCAGTAATAGACATCATGGATAGATTATTTTATTGCTAGTATGACGTTCATCACTGAAATTCCTTGGTCAACAATAACTGGACATAATATTACTAATTATTTCCCAGTTAATGCGCTGATATAACCAGAATGAAAAACTTTCTGTTATGAAAAATCAGGTGAATTGTAGTCATTTCTAGTAATTTTTACACACAGATCCCTCTTTTTCATACTTGGAACAACGTTATCAATTTAAACTTTAAGATACAAAAGTAAGCGAAAAACACACTACGATCCTCAACTTAACTTTACGTATTTGAGTCTCAATTTTTTACTTACTTACACCTGCCACCCCTGGTGAAGGACCATAAGCTGCTCACCAGGATTCTACATCGAAATCTGTACTCTTCAATCTTTTTTAGTCCTTTCCAGTTGTCATTCATTCTTTTCATGTCTGCTTCTATTTACCGACTCAGTGTGCTCCTTGGTCTTCGTCTTTTCCGTTTACCTTCAGAATTCCAAGTTAGCGCTTGCCTCATGACGTAGTTTTATGATTTCTTTAATGTACATCTTGTCCACCTTCAACGTCTTTTCCTAATTTCCACTTCAACTGGAAGCTGATTTGTTCTGTCCCATAATGGGCTGTTGTTGATGGTATCCAGCCAACGGACATTGAGTATATTGATTAGACAGTTGCTTATATATACTTGTACTCTTTTGATGATGGTTGTAGTACTTCTACAAGTTTCAGCTCCGTGCAGTAGAATTATCTTGACGTTCTTATTGGAAATTCAGTACAAGTAACAACAACTGAAGACGCTATATAAGAACTTTCGTCTAAATTAGAGCGAATAGTCTCACAGTATTTGACTTACTTCAAATTAATTCGCTGAGATTTTACAAATGTATTCTTCCTATTTAACTGAAGACGCTGTCCTAAATCTAAGCATATTTATTTAACAAGTTCGCAAAGGATATTAATAAATTGACAATAATCATCCTGAAGAAATGACTAACATTAAGTTACGTAAAGTTAGAAATACAAATTTCTACTAATTGAGATATCATAAAAATATAGTTAATTTTTATTAATTTTATAGTTGAATTCATGATTCAATTGAAGTTAGACCACCATGGAAAACCTGGAAGCACTGAACGGCCGTTTCGTTCTGGCATGGGACTCATCAGTGTGTATCCACGATCCCACCTCGCTAGATTCGATCCCATGACCTATCAGTCTCGCGCGCGAACGCTTAACCTCTAGACCACTAAGCCGGTATCCAAAGGTGTTAATGTCTAACTTCAACCAATCCACGAAATTGAGCAACCGTCCACCATTCTCTTCAATGAGTTACTATCTCACAACAGACCTGGTTGAACTCCCCTGGTCACTACTTTTCACTAGAACTCCAGGAAATACCTCTTGGAGCTAGTCGCTAGTTAGCATATGATTATTACTAGCAATAATCATCATAAATTGATTTCCACCATAGTTTCCTTTGATTATTTGACACTCTTTCATAAATTTCTACCAATTGTTTTCATCTATTATTCACGTGACCAAATTCTCATATTTTAAAAAAAAGATCGAATTGATTTCATCGAAAAACAACATTAACTTCCAATACCATGAGATCAAGAAGAAAAAAGATAACAGAACCAAAAAGGAACTATATATTTTCAGTAATTAAGAATAATTATTTTGATCATATTAATTTACGAGAATTCGAAAACAACTGTTCATTTTAAAATGTAGGATAATTGGTTACCACGGATTTTATTCAAAAATACTGTTTGTTGTTATATCTATCTGTTTACAGTATTAATTTAATTTAAAGTTTCTAAAAAGCACTTCATGGAAATTCTATTTTCAGTGATTCCCAATATAAATTGAATTTACAGTTATCGTAAAAATAGATACCTTTTGAAATAGAATAAACGGATTTTTACAGTGGTAGATTTGCCCCACAGTAATATGTTGATTTCTCAGTTTACAATCTGAAAAGGTAACTGATATATGTACTTATTTTTTCGTAAGAACGAATTACATAAATGCTAATTTTAAGTTCTGAGTGTAAGAGTAATTGTTTGAAAGTTTTTAAAAAATGATTTCTTACAGTTTGTAAGATAGAAAAGAGGCTTTTTGGTAGAAAGTACATGAACCAAACTCATCATTTCATATTTGACCATAAAAATGTTGAGATCTCGGATAGAAAGAATACTAAAAGCAACCGAGAATTTTTTTGGAGGTTTGTGCTCAGGTCAATCAGCGATCAACAAACACATTGAAATTGATCCAATCTATCAACCAATCAGATGAACCATGCACAAACATAGAACCAAGAATCAAATCAATGAGAGGTACATACAACATAAAGAAGCAGACAATGACTGGTTAAAGGTCAATAATAACCAATCAAGATCGAGGTCGACAGGAAAAGCTCCGAGTCACGTGTGGAGAAATTTGAACATTTTACTCCTATCTGAAGTTTGTGCTGATGATGTTGTTCGGAAGAACAATGAAAGCTCCTCGACCAAACCATCCATCTCAGATAACAAAACTCCATCTAATTCATAAACGGTAAACATTTTACATTTCAAAATATGAACAAAGATTGGTATGTCATTTTTCACATCTTTTCATCCTTTTCATAAAAAGTAGAGCATTTGACATGCAAACAGAACATGAAAATTATTAGCTTATAAGAATCACACTAAACTAATTTATTCAAATCCTCCTATCTAAAGAGATAGTACATACAGAAAAGACCTGCAGCTTTGTAAAGTAACTCTCTCGAATTAACTTTGTACGATACTGATAATGAATTTTGAGCAAAATAATAATACTAATTAATAAATTCGTCTCTATTTTTTATGAAGACTAATATAATTATTTTCAAAGCATAGCCGTCGATTCAAAAATGTTAAGTGAAGGATATTCTAGTTAACTACTAATGAATGTGATCAGTTAGAAAAAGTCTCTTCTCATTCAACATGTATCGACTATGACCAACGTGATCAATTACACGTTTTTTTAGCTTTGTTTAGATTTTGTACCAATAATTTTTGTAGAAAATATATTACGTAAACAATAGATCATCAACCATGATTGGAGATCACTGATATTGATCTTCAATCAGATTCAACTATTAAGTAGTGAGATGACCGTTCTATGTGTTCTCTACTGAAGTCATAAAGATCTAAAATATATAGGTCAGTTAAGTTTACACTGTTAACATTATTTTAATCACATACAACGAATTTGTTATGAATTGAAATGAAAATGAAATTTTATAATTAAATTCACTTTATTTGTTATTTTCAATGATAACCTTGTTTTATTCATTTGCTTTTTTAATTTAGTTATTTGTGAAATAATAGAAAAGGTGAGACGTTGGTGTCTGACGAAATCTCAACACGGATTTAAAAAGTCCATTTGACTTTTGCAAACTTACGTCACCTATGATGAAGGCGAGATATCCGTCTATCAATTAAGGGATGAGTATACTGCGCTGCAGTTCGCTCTGTTCTACTTTACGGCTGTGAAACGTGATCATTGAGGGTAGAAGATACTCGTAAGTTACTAGTATTTGACCACAGATGTCTTAGAGATATCGCTCGCATCTTCTGGGATCACCGGGTAAGTAATAGTGAGGTAAGACACAGGGTATTAGGGAATGATGGTAAATCATTTGATGAGGTCATGAAGTCAGATAACATTTATTTATTAACAGAAAACATTCTAAAACAATCATTATGTTTACCCTATAAATGACATTGTATCCATAATACCGAATATACAATTTGTAAACATTAAATATTCCCGTTGTGTATGACCTAAATTATTTTTCTTTTGTCAAAATGTTCTTGATGAATATTAGTGGTTATAGGTTAAACAAGCGTTTCATGATTACTTGTTCATCTGTCCGATAGGAAAAAATGGTTGAAATTATATCACATCAAAATCCATAGTGATTTGTTCAAGAGTATTTAAATCACAAATGGATGACAGTAAAATAATGATAAACACTAAAGAATAAGTTGACACAAAGTAGGATCTAAGGCTAATATTTATTAGTTCAATGTGACATGCTGTATCAACATAACCGAATTACATGGAGAGAATGCATCGTACATAAGTAATCGTGGTATCCATGATGGGTAAACAGGATTATATATATATATATATATATATAGAGAGAGAGAGAGAGAGAGCATAGTTTGAAAATAAAGAATGAACTCATGAAGTAGGAAATGTGCTAAATAATATAATGACCCAGTATTTAAGGTAAGATAAGGAATGAATACATCAATTACAATATGACCAATTTGGAATTCCATCACCGAATGTTTTTTTTATCAGCAATGACAAATAATAAATTATCATTCATTATTTAGTAATATGACTTTTCATGATTTAGAACACATAAAGTTAATTTAACGGACTTAATTCAAAAACTTGAAATGAGATTAACCTCCAATTTATCATTTTTATGACAAAATAAGGAAAAACAAACGATGTATCTGGGCTTAAATTTGTGAAGATATATATCATTCTTTTAAAATAATGAAAAATTTGAAGTCCTGTCAAACTATAAACTCCTTTAGGTTAAATCAAAAGCTGTTCGTAATTACGCAAAAATATCTTGTTTTAATTTGACAACTGTATTACAAAATGGACAAATCTGCACACATATTACAATCAATCTTTATATGACATCAAGGGCATATATATATGATATTATAAATCAGGTTTTAATTTGCTTCATCTTTTGATTAACAAAATATAAGAATTTTATCTAATTTAATAAGAACGACCTTCTAAGTACAATCGTTTTTATCTAATGTTATTCTATGATATCTGTGAAATTCCTACAACAGATTTGGTTTTTAAAAGATAACACGTTTGATTGAAACCGACATTAGTAATTCAATGCAATGAAGTAATGATTGCAAACAGTATCATTGACATCGGCATATCAATATGGTGAATTCTTTTAATAATAAGCATTCGACTGAAAATACATTTACAAACGGTATATAAGGGAATAACTTAAAGGTATATATATACTACTCCTTTTTAAGTTTATTTAAAAATTCCCTAATATGATCGGATGATTTCAACCTTCCGTGAAATATATATACAGTAAAAATACTAAACTACTCCCATATAAATATGAAATATTCTATAAAAGGAAAGGAGTATTACTACAAACAAACTATTAGTCTTAAAGCTTTGTAAATCTTATTAGAAACATTAAAAAGGAATAATAATAAAACTCCGTAGTAATGTTACCATTTAGACAATAAGTTTAAAACAATCATTCTTATACATTTACGCATATACATAAATAAAAATGTACACATTCAATTTTATAGTAAATTCATTGTATATTAAATGGAATTAGTTATGTAGACTGGTTAGTTACTATTATATTATTGGTTATTCATATATATATATATATATAATTTTATTGATACTATGCTATATCACACCTACACTAACATTAACTTTTTATAACAGTACACTTTATATGAACCATAAATTATGCCTTTAATATTGCATTAGACTAAATAATACAATAGACGAAGTTACTGTTATTGTATAACCTTCTATTTATGTTCCAAGACTATTACTGACTTTCTAAATAAAATGTATTTAATAGTTTGTTCTTTTTTAAATACAGATACAATTAACCTTAGTTGTTGAAGAGGATTACTTTGATGTATAAGAGTATAATAAATCATTAGTTATTCTAATTGACTGTCATAACTGATTATCTTATAAATATATGCATGATAAGTAGGAAAAATATATTTCTCTTAGTTACATAACAAAATTAAGTGCTGACATTAAATTTAACCAGAAGCATAAAGAAAATTATACAAAACAGTTTTCAAGTGTTATAGTTTATTATCTATCTTCAGTTAACTAGATTAGGTTATACACTACTGTCGTATAACTATACTTGAGATTAATATTCAGGATAACGTGAGTGTGGTTTTACAGTAATCGGTGGTTGATAAAAAGTAGTAACTGGGTCACGAAACCCACACCATATCAGAGATTGACAGCACTGGTATAATGATCTGTCTCAGCAGATTTATCGGCTTCCTCGATTAGCATTACACAAACTGGAATATGGTTGTAATTTGAACACATATTTGATAATATTCTTGAATCCAGTATTGAGAGTAATGTTTACTGGGCTTAAAGAATTTATCTTAATTACTTTACGCTGAACATAAAACACAAAAGTTTTAAAACAAAGCTTTTTGGTAGATTACTAATCTAATGTCATACAGATCTATGGATTTGTGATGCTAAACCAATTTTAAGTTCGTTAAAACGATTAACATAATGCTGGTCGATAAATACTGCAGATTGATATATGCTCACGACGCATTTTCCCAACATGAACCTATTGTGCCATGAAACCCGCTGACCAATATCACGGGCCCAATCGCCAATCAGAATATTAATTTGATCTGCTATTTACTCTATAGCTAAGTGTCCCTGATTTGGTCAAAAACACACCAAACCAACACTACTGACCTTTACTCGAGAGCCAAGTTCCTACTGGTCCGTTATTCACAAGCTTATCACTATGTCTTGCCCTGAGTCTAAAAGTCAGCAACCAACCTCCACTATATTTTATATTTCAAACAGGTAATATTTATTTACAGATATACCGGATCGCATCACACCCCAAAGTGAAAAACAACAAATGTACATAGACAATCCAAAAGTTGCTGTGGATAAGCGGGATTGTATGTAGTAGACTGGCAAGAAATTAGGACTAGTAAATCGTACAACAGTAGTTGATGTGTCAACCAAAAGCTCTTGATAAATGGAATATATATATAATTAGTAGTTATACAGCAAAATCATAATTAGTATTAATTCGGAAAACCAGTTCTAATATCAACGAAATTCGTTCTGTTCTAATAGAACAATTTTTAAGAGGATTAATTAAACCTAGTCAGCAGAGCGTTTTACTACCAATGAAACCAAATGTTTACGTAATAATATATAAATAGAAAAATAAACAATTAAAACAGAATCCATCAGAAGATCCAAGTTTAGTGAGTTATTCACAAGCTGATGAATTGCCAACTTGACTCTTAAGCTTTATGTTGCTATCTATGCCTAACATATTCAGTGTCAAACAATAACAGTTGAATAAATTCCCTCGTATATAAGTAGTTGTTATAAGAAAATAAATATAGCCTTTCATGATATTTGTAAAAATAAATCGATTTATACAATACTTTTCCATTGTGAAGAGACGATTCAGTGATTAATGTAAAAGAACTCATCATTAATTTTATCATAAGCTATACCCTAATCTCATAGATAACAATTGATTCCCTTAAAAAACAATATTTTCTCTGAACCAAACCTTGAAGAAAGGAAAACAAAGTTTATGGTCAATATGAAAAAAATATGTCTTTTTCTATGAGAACTGAATAGATGAGAAATTGATAAAGCAGCTCAGTGACAACAGTGTTTTGACATTCAACTTAGTAATGAACAGTAAACATGATGTCTGTTTGTATATAACAAGTCAGTCTAAAATTCACATACATTAATTTTTATATATTCTAGCTACGCCGACCGAGGGTTTGTGTTAAAGTCTTTGTTCCATTGAGCGTGCAATGACTCAATATATTACAACTCTATTAGAACTTGGATTCACATTTTTAAACCGCTGCAGTACAATTCCAATAAAATGCTACTTAGCATATAACTGTAGATGAATTTAATTAATTATTTTTTCCCTTACTCAAAAGTGAGTTTGAAAAATTGTCGAATATTTTGTCAAAATAACTAAGAATGATGAATCCAAGTTATACAATGAACTATCATAGGTCTGAACCCCTTCAATACTATAATACATACAACTACTTCTATTCTTCTTATACTTCAACTAATCTATGGTTACTCAGAAAATTCAATGGATAAATTAAAATATAAATGAATTAAATGATTGCTCATAGAATAATCCTTGACATGAAAACAAGTCGATGAAACAACGTATACCCAACAAATAAATCCAAGACAACTGTGATTACAATTAAAATCAATGACAATTAGTAAATGGATATAAAAGACCTATCGGAGATCTGTCTATTTGTTCTCAATAGTTTTTACAGCAGAATTAAAGATTTCAGTTACATCTAAAGTCTGACAATTTTAAGTTGACCTATCTAAACTGTAAATAACGTAAGAAATTTTTCACTGTACTATAGTCTTTTTTCTTGGTTATTAAGTTAAATCTAGTTGTATCAAAGAATTTTAAAATATTAATCAAGTTATCAACAAGTGGGAAAATTGTATATGGTAGGTATCACACTAATTTTAGTTAAAGTTATGAACTGTAAAGAAAACAATAACATCAGGAAAAAAACAGACAATAGATAGAAGCAAAGTAACTGTTTGTTTAAATTTTATAATGGTGCGATATCGTGGATTGGTTGAAGTTAGAAATAAACAACGTTGGATACCGGCCGGCTCAGTGGTCTAGAGGTTAAGCGTTCGCCTGCGAGACCGAAGGTTCTGGTTTCGAGTCCCGGGTGGAGGGTCGTGTATGCACACTGCTGAGGAGTCCCATACTAGAATAGAGGTCGTCTGGTGCTTCCAGGTTTTCAGTGGTGGTCTAACATTCATTCGTTCATGATATTAGTCTTGAGTGCTGTTAGAGGTATGAGGGCAGTTATCACTTCCCGGTTGCCCACACCGTGGAAGAGTTCTTCTAGAGGTACCTGAAAAGGAAATTATGTTAGAAGTGGTCTTAATGACCTGAGAGCGTGACCGCAGTGCCCAAGGGATAACTGTTTGAGGTCGGTCACACACGACCTTTTCGTGGGTAGTTTTTGTGTTAGCTCCGTACTTGTTGGGACCTTACCGCCGGAGACGGAAATCCGTGGGATAAGGCGAGGTGTGCATTTTTAGGGTCGACCTTTTCTAACTACACCCTTCCTTGTGGGAAGGCAGCATCGCTGTCATGCTGGTTGTCTGAAGGAAACACCTTACTGCTGTCACACCTCTGTACATTCAGCAGTACGACTTCGCCTTCGGACCTTGGGTTTGCTGCTTTTAGTCTTACCGCTTTTCAACCGACCTGTCTGGCATGGTAGGACCTTGAGGAACGATTGTTCCAGCCAGTATAGCTCGATTGGTTCATCACGATAGGCAAGCCCGACCATCACGTCAGGGTAGCAGCAACGGTCGGGATTCATGATATTGACTGAAACTCAGCATTCTCCACAACCCAAAACCGATATAAAAAAGATAATTTTATAGTACCAATATTTACGCTTTGGAAATATCAGTAATTTTACATTGTTTACTTATGCTAACCACCTATTTGATCATGATTATTTCCAATTAAATTAGTATTGATTGTAATTTATTTATCTTAGCTAGATCAGTCAGATCTATAAACAATAGAGTTTAAGTGAAACTACGTTTTGAGGGAAAAACCATGTACAATTGACCTAAATAAAAACAATGATTACTCCACTTGTCAACTTTCATTTATCTTGAGGACATCAATGATTTCTTCCGTTTTACTAGTGAACCATCAGTCAATAAACTAAAATTCAAATTAGATCTGTCATTATTATTTAATGCTAAGTAAATCAAGTTCTTGAGCATTTTGACACTTATTTCAGATAATATTATCTACATACCCAGCATGAGATTAATGCTAATATGAGTTTTTGTTTATAAAAAATAACCAGAATTTGCCCATTACGTATGAAGTATTGTCGTAAAAACCGATACAGTTCATAGTGATATCCTGCTGTTATATTTTGCTAGCCTAAATAGTTTTCAGTACGTTAAATTATGCAGATCTATTTTTTGGTAATTATTAAATCAGAGAACAACATCAGTACGAACTAACATTTACCAAGCAGTAACTTAGAATCACAAACCAGTAAAGAATGATTCAAGGTTTATGACATCACTGCAGTATAAGCCCTTGATTCCACGGTAGATTAAGTTCAGGACACCTAAACAGTGAGTGTTGCATCCGGACTTAGTAGTATACGGTTTCCTAGTCCAGTAAATCTGAAATATGGTCTGATTTACGTGTTGTGCATCATTGGTACGTGAATCGCAGCATACTTGACTTTGTTTATAACATAGATTACAGATTCCTCCTCATGGAACTCAGGCGAATTTATTTTAAAGTTGTTTAGCAATAAGATTATTATTATTATCAGTTTGAAAGATTAATGGAAATTTATCCGATTCAAAGATTGTTTACATTACTAAATGGCATCAACTAAGAAGCTATCGAGAGGCCAGAAAGTATTGAAGAACTGATTCATAATAGTTTAGACAACACACATCTTCAGCATACACTCATCATGACATACGTGATCAAAATATCAGGAAATATCACACTGCACTCGATGGATGTAGATAGTTTCCATCAAAATTACGATAATGCACCTTTATTTTAGAAATAATTTATGGAAATTAGCGAACGATTATGAATCAAGTAAATTCAGGCTGATAATCACAACAGTTAGACAATCATTTTAATGCTAAAATCAAAACATGTAGTCTTTTACTCCATTCCCCGAGATCAGAACATGTCTAATTCCATCTTACAACACTTCTATAATAACCAGATAAGCTATTCTATAAATCCATCGTTATTAATCATCAATCAGTAGGTAGCCTGACATTGTTACGAAGTTTTGTACACAGTTTATAGAAGCAATTTAGTTTAAACAACAAATATGTTAACCTTTAATTGTTTTTACTCACTGAGGTCAATCGTAAATGACCTCTACTGTGGATCGATTGTCGGTGACCAAATAACTGAATAATAAAACAGTTTACAAAATCAAATAGACATTTTTTTATAATAAAAAAATCAACAATAAATTGAATTTTCGCACCACAATAATGTGTAACGACTTCAAATTCATAAGGTTTCACAGCATGATAAACAGTTTACTCATAGTTTGCATATTTGTGGACATTAGTAACTAAAAATATGTATTAATTAAACTTTTTAAAAAGATTGTATTTATTGATATCTATTCCAGGTGAACAAAATGTTTACACCTAATTTTTATTTTATGGTTGAAATCACGAGTCAATTGAAGCTAGACAACCATGGAAAACCTGGAAGCACTGGATGACCGTTTCGTCCTAGCATGGGACTCCTCAGCAGCGTGCATCCAAGATCCCGCCTCTCGAGATTCGAACCCAGGACCTATCAGTCTCGCGCGCGAGCGCCTAACCTCTAGACCACTGAGCTGGTGGTGTCCAACTTCAACCAAATCACGAAGTTGAGCAACCGTCCAACATTGTCTTCAGTGAGTTGATGTCGCACAACAGACCTGGTTATTTGCAGATTCATTCAGTTATCAATGATAATCAATATAGAATAAATAAACCATCCTGTTAAACAATGGTTCTTTAAAAAAACAAACGTTTTAAACAGCCTGAAAGAACATGTCGGCTCTTATAGATCTAATGATGTTGAAGCAAAAATTGTTATGATTTCTCACTTGTACTCCTAGAACATAGCGGGCTTATTTCAGAAAAAAAGAGTGGTGTGCAATGCTCTCTTCCCTTTGAAACATCAAAATATTTTAATACTAGGTGAAACACGTCAACTTCGGGAATATTTTTCTATTTACTTTGACATTAGCAATCAATAAATTATTAACATCGGTCAGTAATTATAGTAACATATTTCGGGTATATACACCAGAATGAAATTGGTGAAATGTTGATGATAAATATATTCCACTCATCAACCAATTAATTCGATTTGTAATACAAATTAGTGTACCATACATATTGTATTCATTGGTTCATTTTTATCCTCCTTTTAACCCTTGTAATTAATGTGAGACTAGTATACATCGTAAGTCAACAACACTATACCTAAACTATATATTTCATACTGTATTTTCGAATAATCTTCACCGATTTGCTTAATATATTACTACTAAAGTCAAGTTGAGGGTTTCAACCAATAGAAAGTTTTATGAAGCGCCGTCATTCCATCTAGAAGATTCTTTTATTTCAAGTGTTTTACTTGATTGGTCATCAGTTTCTGTTTGTTCATACGAATTACTTCGATTTCGTTATGTCCAGCGACTTACTTCTTAGGAAGTCCAACAGTTGAGTGTTGTTATGTACTAGAAAATAGTACTTGCAATGATAAATCTTAGTGTTGAAAGTTTCATGTGAGTTGACCAAAGTTTCTAGACCACATTAGCACGACGAGACGAACTTACAAAGATGAATAGAAAACGCATCGAGGTAAGAACAATGATAAGAAGAATAAATATTGTAGATATTGTTTAAAATACAGAATGAAGAGTTATTTTTGAGAGAATACAGTGATATAAGACCTAGAAGAGGATTTAGAAAATACATGACACTGTTTTCTTACATCTTAATGAAAGTATACTTCTATATACTCCTATGTATAGTAATCACCTAATATTAAACACTTGAAGTTTCTAAAATCACTTTAACGAAAGTTTCATGATGTTCTTTAACGAAATGGCTTTTAACTTAATTAAGACTCCTATACAATAGTCTACAGTGATCTGTGTGTATTTATCTGACGTCAATCAGTAAACTGATACTGCTATCTAAGTGATTGGAAATTATTACAAACAGCTCAATCAACCTAAAATCATGTATGTAGTGATAAAAACAGGGTAATTAATATACCAGTATGTGATTAAATGTGTCTCAACAAAATCATCTCTGCTAATTATGTTTTATGAATACATAGACAATTAGACACAAATACCTAAGGTAAATGAAGACGATTTTTTCTTTACAAAAACAATAAGTAACTAATGATTATTCATTGTAATGAATAATTAATCCATAGGGTATAATTTTGTTCATTATAAGAAATAAACGAATCACTGATTGAAATAATAAACATTAAGGATTTGTTTTGCTACGTCTTTTCTGGAATGGTGGTTACGGATAAGTAAGATATCGATTTATCATTTGCATATTTAATAATTATGACTACACTATAATTAAGAATGTACCAATACCAATACCTATATATGCAGTGTAAATGAATAATACATATCAGTGATTCACCAGTCTAGAGTATAATTTGGCTAGTAAAGTATTATTGTTATTATCATTAAATAAAACTTAGATAAATATAAAAATGGGAGAGAAATAATAAGTTTGGCTGTTTGTTATAATCGCAAATTAACTTACATCAGTTAGCTAGATTCCAGTCCCTTTAATCTACATGTGAACTAAGATAACATATATAGGCTTCAAATTTTTTATCAAAGATGTCATAAAAGCAATAGTCGAGTATCATGGAATGACCGAGAGAACAACAGTGATATTAAACGCAGGATGCTAGACAAAGATGGCATATTGAAGTGATTGACATTTGTATTACGTTCATTTATCCATAGCTTGTCTAGAGTTGCGATTTTTGTTTGTGTAAGAGCAAGTTTGGAATATAAGCCAGAATTGGTAAAACAAAGACATGAAATCAATTCATTAAATAATTGACTGTTAGCTCGAGTCGTGTTGATTGAGGCAGTCTATCTGGTTACGAGTTCTGTGATAACTGCGATCAGCGGTTGAAGACGTTTAGTGATATCTTTCACAATCATTCTATGCATCGTCTCTTTATATTTCTCTAAATCATTGATTTCAATACTTTTTTGATACATATCATTACATCTTGAACTTTTAAACCATGTTATTGAATTTGTTCAATTCCTTCTTATTACCATTGCTACTACATTAACTTGGTTCTTTTCCTGTTCATCTTTACTAGTTAATCTCATTGTTTTTATGTGGTGTCCGGCTTTATGTTGACTATAATTAATAACTGACTGAATTAATTCCATTCAGCAAATTCTGATTAATAACAAACTACCATTTAATGAATAACAGTTAATAAACAATAGAATTATCTTTAAAAGTGAATTTTTTTTATTCTGAGAATGTAAAACTGAAAATACTTTGGAAATTTCGTCTAGGATTTAATTTATAGATTATAGGCTAAATGTTAAATTGAGTAAAATCTAAAATTTCTCCCAACAGTTTAAAGTAATAATTATAAATGAATATAAATGATTATTGTATTTCATTTCATTGAGATCATGAATTGATCAATGTCAGACCACTATTGAAAACCTGGGAGCATTGGATGGTCCTTTTGTCCTAGTATGGGACTCCTCAATGGCAGTGCATATCTACGATCTTACACGTGAAATTCAAACCCAAGCTCGCGCGAACACATAGCCCCAGGACCACTGAGGCAGGGGTTAAATAGGGTTAATGTCTAACTTCGACCAACCCATGATATAGGGTGACTATCCTCTATTGTCCTCGAGGGGGGGTAAGTGCCTTACATCCGACATCGTTGAACTCTACTGGCCACGGCTTCTCACCAGAACTCCAAGAATTACCTCTTGAAGCTAGTTACTAGTGAACACATAATAATTTTCAGTATAGGGTTGTGGAGATTGTTAAGCTTTTAGTGATATCATGAACCAATCAAAGTTAGAGCGCCATCAAAAACCTGGAAATATTTTCATTAATTTATAAAACCACAGTTAACATAATACTAGATCATAAAAAGAAAGAAATTGGTCGTTACTACAAAGTTCTGTTAAATTAATACACTGTTGAATAGGTTTATGAACTGAATGGGATATATTTACAAATTTTAGTTGTAAAACAATTTCGAAATAGTAATAAAACTTTTAAAATGTGTAAATTTATCTCAAAAAGAAAAAACTGAACATAAGTAGTTGCTGTGCATCAATTTTATAGCACCTGATGTACGGTTATTTTGGTTTGAAGGTGAGTTTATTAAACTTAAACAGACAAAATCTAGTTATGAAGGTCATGGTAATTAATATTAGCATACGTTTAAGTAAGGACGTTAACCGATCTCTATTATTAAGAATAACCCTTTTTTATTAATAATACTTATATTCCATACGAAATAAATATCTACACAATTACAGGGTTATCACATAAAAGAACACCTAAGTAGTCAATACAAATTTATTATCACTCTTTGTCTGATTCAAAACAAGTGACGTCTAACAGTTAACATTATAAATTAAATAAAAAGTTACAATTTTATGTGACGAGCCGTAATTAGGTCAATCCGTTTGTTTCAACAAGTCACTAGTTATGCTTGCGATAAAAATTCATCTTGATTGATATCTAAGATGCAGAACCACCTACTGATCATGAATGTATGTGTTAAATATGCTCTGCTCATTCATCGTTGTTACCGTCTTTTCCAGCCTTCCTCACTCGTGATAAATATGTCTTTCTTCATCATGAGTCATAGATATTGTTTTAAGTAGTGACTTTTTAATAAAATTTAATATATTTCCAATTGGCTACCATTTATTTCTTATCAATTACAGAGACTTTAGGAAATTTGACTGTAATTATTTGGGTTCTTCTTATGTTCTGAATGAACGGAACTTTTGCTTTAGTTGTTTGTTGGGTATTTTATTGCCGATCGAGTTTCACAATAATCGCCGAATCATTTTGCATCTCTTAGATTCAACGAATATCTTAATGGAAAATACTATAAGTGAAAAATGTAGGTCAACTTTCTAACCTTAGTTATTTTTGTATTATTGTATTTGTAGCACATATATATACATCAATTTTAACTAAAAAAGATGATAGATATTTATATACTACTTATGAAACAATATTTAAATGTTTTAGTTTCAAATATCAATTATCTAATGAAATAACAAATAAATTTATGAATTAATTCATCATCACGTAAAACATAAATCATACCAATAAAGGATAAAACCAAAAATATGAGTATTTAGAAAGATGATAATTATTGAAATTGTAGTGAAAGTAAAAATTCAATAAGAATCAAAGGAAAAACATATTTGCATGATGATCATTGAAAATAAAGTACCTGAATTATTTGAACTTCTCTTTTCGTTTTTTTCTCTCTGAGTCTACAGTCAACTTTAACTATTTTATTTAATTATTGTTTTATTGTATAAACAAAACTGTTTGTTTACAATGAGAATAGTTTGAAAAAATCTCGAAACACTAATGAACAGTTTATTTTTGTATTGGTTGTTTGAATCTTTCCATTGGCGTTTGAGACTGTAATTGATCAGTCTCTTATTAGCATATGTGCATCCTTTACAGATTGCCTCAATATTACCTTAGATCACAAGCATTAGAAGCAGAGATGGATGGTAGTTAGCGGTGAAATCCAGGACCTGCGTTTCGTCCCATTTGGGACACTTCAGTGGGATTCACCTTCATCCTGAAATTGATGTTCACCGCGCGAATCGAAACCCGTACTATTCGTTTTAGATCATATATACATATATATTACAAAATATCTGGTTTCAAATGAAAATTAATACCAGTTGAAAATTGAAATAGTTAAACATGACAATGATGATGAGAACGATTACGACAGTTGTCATAAACTAAATGTGATTATTATTTTGACATATTTTGAATAAAATATTCAACTTAGTTACTAATAGTTTCTGTAAGATAAACGGCATATAACATGTGATTGAAATAATTTGGAAAGAAAAAATCCTACTTACATAATTTACGTCATAATTAAAATAAAATTGATAATTTGTTTCATGTAACTAACTGCAAAACTTTTTATGAAAATAGGGGGGTAGAAGGATAGAAAAAGAATGACTTTTCATTGTTGTTAATAATTATGAACCCGTTAGGGTATTTATTTGCATAAAATTCAATACACAAATTCTAGTGAATCACTAATGATAAATTAAAGGGGGAAAACAGTTTTAGAACGTTCCGTTTGTTAACAAACAGAATAGACTTTAAAATAACAGAATGCAAATATGAAATGATGAATAGATATTTATTTTTATTCACTATTTTATATAGTTGAGATCATGAGTCAATTGAAGCTAGACCACCATGGAAAACTTCGAAGCACTGAACAGCCATTTCATCCTATTGTGGAACTCATTATTCATTACTCAGTTTTAGTATCAATGAATTGCATAAATTGTGTAAGTATTAAGTTTTATGAAATTGTAAACAATTTACGCTTAGAATTTGCTTAAAGAACAAGCTGATAATCTCATTGATTAAATAAATCAAACTATTAAACGGATCACCATCGAAATCCTTCTCTTGAACAAACAGGTGTTCCCCTATCGTCTCGTAATGGGAACCATAATAAAAAAATAAACACCAAGCGTTTTCAATAATATTTATTCCTTAATATTCCTTCATCATTACAGTTGGTACATTTGTCCCAATCTTCAAAAGTAAAAGTGAATTCACTCTTAAATATGTACCTTTACCGAATTCGGCTTGATAATTGTAGATAAATTGACCACCAACTAGATTGTTAAAAATTAAGCTGATTATATTTTTGTGATGGATTCCCTGACATTTCACGAATTAGTGTAAGTTGCCTTATTAGAATAAATAGATTTCATTTTAGGATATTGTAAATACGTAATTATTTTTGCTACTAATTATTAAATTATATTCTTCCAAAATAAATAATCAACCTATCCTATACTGTGATTGATTTTTTATGAGACCTTCATCTTTGATCAAATCGAAATCATCTAACAAAGCCCTTGCTTTGTATGACCTACGTAACCTAATAAGCACTAATAAGTACACATTGATGTAGACCAATGCGAAAGTTTGTCCTCGACACACGAATCGTAAGGCAGCCGGAAAAGATGGATCAAAACTTGAAAACATAAAATTTTTCCCTAAAGATTTTCTGCAGCGGTACGTTTCTTGAACTTTATGTTCATGAAGAGTTTTTTTAGAAACTATATAAGATCTTGCAGATTGTAAATTGAGTTTCGTACTCCACTCAACAAACCTGGATGGTTTGATCACACGTCCAATGCACATTCCATAATATTCTCATTTTAGCAAATCCGTAAGCAAAGCTGTACAGTCCGTTTATTGAGTTGTGGTGACAGTAAAGTGTTTATAATGGAATGTCAGTACCCCCGAAAAAAGTTTTCAACCATTAAGGAAAACAGTTTAAGATTGATGAGTATGACAGATATCCAGTATTGGAAATAAAAATTTTAAAAGTACAAGAACAGTTAAAGTAACTATGTATAAAATATAATAATAACATATTAGTAGTATCACAGTGAGTCAAAAAGTGAATTTTCGTTTATTTTTTCCGTTGTAACATAGTGTAAGTTTCTTTTCAGTGAATAAATAAACTTCAAATCTATGCGACTTTAAATAATATAATCAATAAATGATTCTAAATACTTTGTACGTCCAGAACATGTCCAATCGTGTTAATGAAACGTTATTTAGATCCTGTAGCATGATTTGTTATGAGATTTACGAAATTAATATACATGACTACTCACAAATTACGGAGTAACTCATAATTACAAAATTTGGCTAGGATATTCTGTAAATAAATAGCTGATTTTATTCTCTTCGATATTTACATATTCCATTCTTCAGTCAATGATTCAGAATATAACCGGATAAGGATTCCTGGAACCATTTTTTGAATTATTGACAATTCCTTCTATCTCAATCGTGTCAGTATTTTATCGAATTGATGAAAAACTTGGAAACAAATTTAAAAAAAGTTTTTTTCTCAGGCATTTAGTTGTTTGAATCAATATTGCAATCCATGATCAGAATGAATCTAATTAATGCAAACAGACTGTAGTACAATACAAGATTATATAAAAATGAACATGAACTATTGCAATTTATTTACATTTCTTTTGAATTTATTTTATGAATAATTATGGTTTATATTGTATATTTGATTGACCTAATGACTAGAGTATTTGAAAATCAACCATTTGTTGACTTATAAGTCCAAATAAATCTAATTTATTTTGATTCCAGTAGGTAATCATGATTGTCAGTAGTTAAACTGTAGATGACTATGAAAAACATCATAGAAGCTATTTCAATAATACCTTTTCTAAATGTCAATGAGGTTAGGTGTTTGAGAGAGAGACCAAAGGTCTTGGATTCCAGTCCTAAGTACAGGATCATGGATGCTCACTGCCACTGAGGAATCCCATACTAGGACGAAACAACCATCCAGTGCTTCCAGGTTCTCAATAATGGTCTAACTTAGAACAACTCGTGAATTCAACCGTTAAAATTAATGAAGACTTAAAAAGGAATAATAAGCTTCTTATAATACATCTACTTTTTATTGGATCAATAAATTTATTCTAAACATTAAATTGTTTACCTTCAGTAGTCAGTAGAAAAGAAAAAGTATTTTGAAAAAATTTATGGACAATGATTTCATGTTTATTTGTACATCGTTAATATAATTGAAATTATAATCCCATATATCATCGATATTTAACATATATGCTTGATGTACACATCAAGTAGTCGGACTTCGAGGAATGGTGAGTTAATAAATTATAAATAACTGGTAAAAATTGTGAACTTATGATGAATCAGCTTTTATTTGTGAATGAATACGTTTACGATTTACTTTATGTGACATACAAAATCAAATGATGTATTACATAATTAAAGATTTTGTTATTCTTCTAGCTGGAGAAATGAGATATTTAGAATAAATTACAGGATACAATGTTCCAAAGAAACTGAGGTTGTGAGGGACCAGGGCTCTCAACAGTGCAATAGCTCGGCATTTACTTGACACCGGGCATACCATTGATATTTCTCATGCTTTCGAAATTATTAGCAGACAAAGTAGTACGGCTGCTCTCCGGTTCGCTGAAGCGATCGCGATGAAAAAAACTTAAACTAGATCTATGTATTCAAAAAGAGACAGTAATAAACTTATTACTACCCTGGTAATCCACTTCTTTTTGTTTTTTGTTTTATGGTTATTAGTTTCATTTTGGTTAATATTTAGTTTGTATTATATTCCTCTTCCACTACGAAATTATAAAACCACCCTTTCACCCACTAATTTCCGCTCACTTGTTTCTCTTAAACCATATTAACTGTCCAAATTCTACTCACTTATTACGTAACTCATCCTATTTGTTTTTAATTCCATGAATCCTTCATTAACTCTAAAATGATCATTCCATGAATCCTTCATTAACTCTAAAATGATCATGATACTTTCTTGATTCTAACAACTAATAACCTCTGACCTCTTGCACGTATATATATATATATATATATATAGTTATCATTGGTAACCTTTTGTCATTCCACTCCTTTACATACACTTACGTCAATTGTTCCACACTATACATTATCTCAATGCTAAAATTCTTATACATATTTGATTGTAAGCAGCTGACGAGAAACCACGACATATAATGAATTCATATTATTCTGCATCAGTATTTGTTCTGGTTTTATTTAAATACCATGAGTGAATTTTTGAGAGACATGTTTTAAATGATAGGACAATATCACAATGTGAAAACATAATGAGAACTAACCATCAAACAAATCATTAGTATAGTTTACAATCACTTAAAATAATTTTATATAAATAGAAAGAAACAGTTGTTCAAAGCTGCCTATTGTTATTGGTTAGTAACCAAAATCATCTTGACGATCCATATATATATATATATATACTTTTTTTAAATTCGAGAAAAAAGTACGTCTGTACACACTTCAAAGGACAACTGTTTTTGTCTAAATATAAAACATTTTACATTTAGTCATTTTTTCATGTCTATCTTTCTGGAATGTTCGAGGAAAAAAGAGAATATACATAATGTTTAAATGTCAAACTGATATAGAAATTAATTATTTCTAAAAACTTTGATTTCAGGGAAAGAAATTCACATTTTAAAAATCGAAATGTTCATAATTGTTATTATGAATGAATTATTTTAATCGTATCTATTGCAAGAGATGAACTCTATTTTATCAATTTGATACGAACAATAAAGTAGGAAAAAATACCGGAAGTTGATCAATAGCATTCGATCGGCACTAAGACGGGCTTGACATGCATGATATTGATCACCACCTAGTGATCATCAATTGTGATTACATCTCAGTCCTACAGGAGATCGGTCCCGGCCCGAATAGCTCAGTGGTAACGTCTCTGACTGTGAAGCTAGGTGACACGAGATCGAATCCGTCAGGGAGCACCAGTTCCCTCAAGATTACAGGTACACCTTGCTGACGAGTGCCAAGTAGCACAAAACCCGGGTCCATGGTTTCCTGCTGACCACCTCCAACCACCATCTTACCGGAACTGATTAAATGGAATTGTAAATATCACACAAAAGAGGGAAAAACACGATCCTTTTTAGAAAAATTTTGTGTTTATTCTACTTCTATCTCTATACTATTTTATTAAGCTTTATTAGTATTGCAAACTCCGCCTGTAACCCCTCCGGGAGCCACTGCCGGTTTCAAGCCCGGGTTAAAGGAGGAGGCTTGGGCATAGGGATAGTGACCCCATCACATAGAAAACTAACTCGCTAAAAATAACGTTAACCTGTTAGTATTGCAGAAAACAAACTGGTAAAAATATTTTTTTCATAAATAAGTCTGATGGAATACTGGAGGTAGTCAGAATAAGTTATAATTTAAAGCAGCTTCGGCTATTCCACATGTTGTCAAGATATTCGAAATACCATAAGAAACAAACTACGAGATACTATAAATATGATGTGAGACCTCTTAGACCGTGGTACAATAGCAAATTTAATATACCATTTTGAAAAAATTTATCCTACAATCATCAAGTTAAAATGTTAACTTTTGAGGGGACAGCTACCGTATGTTCCCCTTGGAAAAAGTATAACGTACAGGGTAATACACGGATATTCTTACCAGATAGTTATCCTAATGAATAGTCAGAAAAATAAAACAGCAACTTCAATCAACTAAACATTCAGTTCATATCGGGCACTAGCCCAATGATTGGACATAAATTAAGTGATTAGCTGACTGGCTGACTCATGCGATATATATATATATATAGAAGTTGGGAGACTGAAATGTCTTATTTATTTCATGCTGATACATGATTCATCTACCGTAACAATTACTCATGTTTGTCAATGTTAGCTGTAGAAACTAACCTTTGTAATGAGCAAGTTAGTCGATTGATTGAGGAAGAAAATTTTAGAAAATTTAAACATCTAGCTTCTTGTTAAAGGCTTGAAATATAAAATTCGCTTACATCCAAATGTGGACATTTTATTTTAAATGTCTCAGTTGTCTTAGTGACATACAGAAATTAGTATTGCTTACATGAATCATCCAGTTAACAGTCAAAAGGAATTTTGTTTTCAATCCTGTTAACACGTTTTAGTCACTAGGATGCCTTTAAATGATCGCGGTCTCACTTACTATTTAAAAGTAGTTTAAATCAAAATATGTTTCGTCATATTTGAACCAATGATTTCCAATAGTTATTAAGTAATACCTCTCCAGTCTTTCAATTACGACTGTTACCACTCATGCTGGAGCATAGGCTGCTCATCAGCATTCTCCATCGAACATTGTCCTCAGCAATCCTATCCAGCTTTTTCCAGTTGCTATTCATTCTTTTTATGTCTGCTTCCAATTCTCGACGCAATGTGTTATTCGGCCTTCTTCTTTACCGTTTCCCTTCAGTATTGAAGGTAAATGCTTGCTTCGTGATGAAGTTTAGTGATTTCTGTAATACATGTCATAACCACTTGCAATCTCTTTTCCTAATTTCTTCTTCCGCTGGAAGTTGGTTTGTTTTCTCCCACAGTAGGCCGTTGTTGATGCTAACCAGATACATGTTTCCACCTATTCCAGAGTTTCTCCATCAAATTTGATTTAGTTTGTGTTCTCTGTGTTGCATTCCAGGATCTTGCTTTTTCCCTTGTATATGTTGAGGTCTACTAATACAGAGTTTTCTGCTACACTGATTGTCTTCATCCTCATTTGCTGGTGTGAATGGGATAGAAGAGACAAGTCATCTGTGAAGCCCAAGTCGTCTAGTATCCAAGATATCCATTGCATTCCGTGCTTCCCCTCAGATGTGGTAGTCTTCATAATCCAGTCAATCACCAGAAGGAAGAAAAAGGAGAGTAAACAGCCTTGTCTTACTCTGGTCTTCACTTGGAATGCATCTGTCAGCTGTCCTCCTTGCATGACTTTGCACTGTAGTCCGTCGTATGAGTTACGTATGATGCATCAACCTGAAAGAAACGACCAGATTTCCTTTTTCTGTAGTTGCTAACCCTTATCTAATTATGTTGTTTACATACATGATATATATTATAAGAAAATATTCACCATCATTTGGAATCTCAAATTCTATCTAAGAAGTTTCTTATGACATTAAATTAGTTTAATCTAGAGTATTTATAAGAGGAGGAACAAAATGTTATTCAAATTGGGTAGTTATTCCTCAGTAAATTAAAATGTTTTTTTGAATAAATAAACATTCATGAGAGAGCTGTTTCATGGTATTTACAAACAGTCTTAACAGTAAGCTCACCTTTGGTTCATTAGTTATTGTAAAAAAAATTATTGTCCATTAACTATGATTGGGTTTAATTCGTAGCAAGAATGCCTCATTTATATATTTAGGTTTATGAATTGTGGTATGTGATAGTCAGAAATAATAATAACTAATATCGAATAAACATTTTGGTGATCAGTAGAATTTTCAGGTGGTATGTATGGGTCAAAGATTGATCTGATCTGGCGTGCCACTGAAAATGAAGGAGACCTGGATAACGGTTTTGTCTTAGTGCATTGGACTCAACCTTACCAACGACTAATAAACGATTAAAAGTTGGACTTTCAGGTCTTTTAGTGGATACCTACTTATTATACCAATTAGTTCAGATCTTCACAATCCTGACATCAACCAAGTAATGATATATCATGATGGTCATTCGTTGTAATTACATTGGATATTTCAATCCGGACATATTTAAAACCTACTAGTAAGGAATACACAAAAGGACTTCTGTAACTCATCTCAAATTACGTCAGTAGTGAACAAAATTATGTTTATGAGGGCGTATCTTGGAGTTTTCTTAAATTTGTAAGTTATATTCGTAAAGCTGTATCACAAATCTATTAAAGTTTGAAATATAGACCATTGGATCACATCAATCAAGAGTTTTAATGTTTGAGTGTTTATCAATGTAATGTAATGTTACAACAATTGAATTAACACTTATTTTTGACACTTTCGTAATCTTTTCCATAAATGAGTTAGTAGATTATGTATAGTACAAAAGCTGAGTGATCCAACAACATTGTACACTATTTCCAATGTTCTATTTCCCAATTAATGGACTTGGATTTCAACAAAAGACAACTCTTTCAAAATTTCAATTAGCGATTCAACTACAGTTGTAAAGTAATTTTTACCATGAAACTTCAAACAATTTCAAGAACTAATCTGAAATAAAACAGAAAATTTCCAAAAATAGTCACCTGTATAAGAATCTGTATAGTGAGGTCATATTTTGACAACCATATGACTTTGAGTTCGCATAGTTTAATGGAACCAGGCGAAAAACGCAAACTAAACCATAATCCCAACATATCTTACGTCATCAACACACCAATAAACTCAAACAGTAGCAGTACGATAAATAATCCGAAATAATAAACATTAAACAAATAGTTAGAAGATAATAAATGAAAGTATATATGTTTGGTGTAAAACTGAAACACCAAGATGTAGTGAAAGATAAAGAATAGATACACCTGGGCCACTTTGATAAACTTATAACCATGTCACTCAACGACTTCAACAACCGATCGTTGATATCATGTGGCGTATATGTACCGACATGGCTTGGTTCAACAGTGCACGATCTTACGGACTGATATTACGTAATGGTTTCTCTACCACTAGTCTTTTCTAATCTACTTCTAAATCAAACAGCTTGATAAACAACTAACTATGAGGATACCCAAATTATAACAGTCGAAAATCTTAAAACGAGACGACAGAAAAATTTTCGAAGAATGTTTTGAAGTAAATTTATATAGTTGTGCAGAGTAAATCCTAAAATTACTATCGTAAACAAATATTAGGAAAGAAGCCGGTTTTTAATTAACTAAGGTATTATTGATAGTTTGCTGGTGAAAAGTCGAATTTCACAGATACATGTGACCACAATATGTTTATTACCAAGAATGTAATCACATGTGAATTGAAGTTCATGTGAATGATAAATAATAAATGCATATTTTTTGTAAAATGCCATATGAAGATGCTAAATCATTAACATTGAGATACTACCAACTTTGCAAATTAAAAGTTACTTCAGTTTATTTGAGTCTAAGAAAAAGCCTTCACGCTTCGACTTCAAACATACTAGATATATATCAACTTCCAATAAATCAGGTCAAAAATATTCCAGAAGTCGTCAACTGATGACTAACCTGTTAATTTTAAGTGTAATTTACTGAATAATAGTTTAGCTATCTGAAAAGTCTTGATATATGATTTATGCACATTTAAAAATTCTTTGAATTAGATCAATCTTAATTTATTGTTTCTATATGAAAACCAACAGTTAAATACAATTCAGTCTATTTTAAGATTGACAAGTGATTTTAAATAAAACAAGTCAGTGTATATGTTAACAATTTCCTACACTGATCTCGTTTATTTGAGACTCTGAAAGTAACAACTTGAATACAAGTTTTGGCTAAATATTCCTAATAAAACAGCTTAGAATACATTATCAGTGTGTACTTGTAGAGATTATTAAGTTTTTGATTGAGATCATGAATCGATGAATGTTAGACCACCATTGGAAATCTGAAAGCACTAGACGGCCGATTCGTCCTAGTACAGGACTCCCCAACAGTATGCATCCAAGATCCAGAGCGCGGGATTCGAACCAAGGACCTTCAGTCTCGAGCACGAACGCTTAACCCCTAAACCATAGAGCCGGAGTCCAAAGATGCTAATGTCTAACTTCAAACACTCTTCAAAGCTGCGCGATCATCTCCCATTGTCTCAGTTAGATACTTGTCTCTACTTGACACGGATTAGCTCCACTGGTCCCAGTTATGGAAGAGTGAATGAATCCTTACATATGCGCTAGTACGTATCGGTATACGGAACTATTAATATTTCTGTTTGACTGTCAAGCTGTTCGATAGTCAAAAGAAAATCCAGTAAGCATTGTTGATAAGCGTTTAAAAAATTTAAGCCGGATTCAATTTCCAATGACTTCCAGAATGATGGGTGTAAAAAAGCGAACGGTAGGAATGATAGAACCTTAATTAAATCAGTAACCGTCACTTAGTGTCAAAGTAGTCGTTACTTTGAAAATAATAGGTTAACGATTCATACTAGACTTTACAATAACAGACCTATTTTAAGCTGTATATACATTTCAGCTAATCTTCCAGAAGACGTGTTGTATGTTGAGTGTGATTAATAAAATGAAAAGTATCTCTTAATGACTATAATTTATCTGACAAAAAATATAATAAGTGGTTAAAATTACAGGCAGGCTAGCGATTCACTCTGAGCAACAGTTTATACTGGTATATAAAATAATAAATTAAACAAGAACATCAACTCTTTCATGACTTACTTCCCACTTTGCTTATAGTATATATGCTTAATTGTTCATCATCGTAACTACCACCAGTACATCTTGGATCAAAATGCGTTACCATTTTCACTACTAATACAGACTAAACAAATCAACCAATCATAGTTAAGTTACATATGATTGGTTGAATTGAAGGTCATTCATAAAGAGATAATCGAGTTTTTGACAACAGTAACTTATCCTTGTCTTATAGTGTATCAGTTACATTACTTATTGAGAAGAACTTTTTATATTGTATGCTAATATCGAATAACTTTCTCTCCTCTCTTAAATTGTTTATCGACCATGTCTATGAATCCATATGAAAATGATCAATAATAACCATAAGTTTATAATGTATTACTTCATTTTGTACAAAAAATATGTTTAACTTGATATATTCATTCATTCTCCTTACTTAATGTACAATTTAGGCTACGAAAAATGTTCTCAAGTAATGAAATTATTGAAAAATTTAGTTTAAACAATACTCCCATCCTTTGCTATTCTTTCCATGGTGGTCTAGCTTCAATTGACTCATGATTTCAACCATGAAAAATACTGAAATCTCCACAAAACCCCTTCTGATTATAATCATATGCTCACTAGTGACTGACTTCAAGAAATATTTCTTGGATTTCTAGTGGGAAGCAGTGACCAGTAGCGTTCAACCAGGTCTGTTGGGAGATATCAACCCACTGAAGACAATTGATGAACGGTTGCTCAGCTGCGTGGATTGGTTGAAGTTAGACATTAACACCATCGGATGCCGGCTGAGTGGTCTATCGGTCAAATGCTCTGGCACGAGACTGGTAGGTCCTGAGTTCGAATCTCGCGAGTGCAGGATCGTGAATGCGCACTGCTGAGGAGTCCTATAATAGGACGAAACGGCCGTCCAGTGCTTCCAGGTTTTCCATGGTGGTCTAGCTTCAATTGACTCGTGATTTCAACTATGAAAATACTAAATCCTCCACAAAGCCCCTTCCGATCTTTGCTATTCTTATCAAGACTAATTTTCGAACATTGGTAATGGAAATCAACAGGATGATCTTATCAATCAAAATACTATGTCTGGATTACGTAATAAATTTTAAATATATAAAACATGGATTACTTCATCTTTCTATTATTATTATTATTATTTAATTTGTTGAATAATATTGAAATAACACTTGGAGGAACTAGGTTATTTGCATGTACTTAAGATTTTGCTAATAATTAATTGTTCAAATAACTATAGAAGGTTGAACGATTTGGATAAATGAACTAATGGATATTCCTTTTCACAAAGTTATAACCACAAATTTTGAGTACTATTCTGCAAGTGAATTATGGACGTCATGCTATCTATTTATTTCCTCTATAAATTCATTTCATCGTCATGCCATTTATTATTTATTTTAAAAAATCAGTTTAAAATCTTCAGTAGCACAATGAGAGAAATATCTGGATTTTCCGGCTATTCAATCCGTATTCGACGTGTTAATTTTATCTAGAAAGTCATAATGTCATTTCTCACAACAACGATAGATGATCTATCCTTCTGTCATAATATCCCACCACAGTTTATTGAATATTCACTAATAGGATTCCTTTAAGAAGTTAGGCCGATCTCAAATTGCACCTTGTAAACATTCCAGTTAGAAGCTGTGTATTTTGTCATTATTCAATATCACATTCTGACATCCAAATCGTCTATGTGGTTCCTTTCGTTTGCTGTATGATGACCTTCTCGAGGCCTCATTCAGTAGCATATTACGAGGTGTAAATTAAAAACGTAGATTGAGTCAACAAGATCTTTTTCAGATATTTGGTTTTTATCAGTCACAGACTAAATGGAAAATCTTTGTTATGACATAGTTTCCTTCCATCATGCCTAAACCACAGTAGTTTGCCTGACGAGAAGACATTGATCGGAAAATCGTATTCTTGGTAAGATACTTCGTTATGAGTGCAGTTTCGGAACAAATCTCAATCCTTATAGTGCGACTTCAAGTACCTCCTGTGAGATGACAACCGCTAGGCTAAATTGAAATGCTAAAGAAACTAACGAAATCTACTTAACCAAATAAGTAAACTAATTAATAAGACAGTTTGAAGTGGACATTTTATAGTTGTCTTAAGATCTAGGTTATTACCTTTGATTAGTGACTCGTTAATGAACGATTTAGCAGTAGTCAAGTTTCTAAGTTTGCTCGCAAACAAAAGTTGTACTTCATTAATATATATTTAAATATTCTGTCTTTTAGATAAATTGTCCATTTGGTCAATATCCGTAGCTTCAATACAATGAAAGGAAATCTTCATGTCATTCCAAGTATCTTATCAAATCAGTTTGTATGATTAGAAAAATAAAAAAAGGATTATCAGTAAAACTTATACAGTAAAAGCAAAATGTTAGAAGTTATAGTTGAAATGGGCAGATTGAGAATTCATTTTTTATGACTTAAATGTTATTCTTAGTTGATCATTTATTATCTGATAAATAATTCACAGTCATATCACGAAACTGAAGATCAAGCTACATGATCAACGATTCTCTCAATTGAAATCAGCTAAACAAAAAGCCATTAATCCTTTTCATAAAGAAATTACCAGTTAATTACTTCATATACAAATAATATATTGAATTCCTTATTATAATACAATAGATTTATCCAGTTATAGATTTTTTTATTTTGAACTGTATCCAGTTTGTTTTCAGGAGTCGTTACCGCCAGTTCTCAATTTATACGCCTACCTTAGTCTCTCTAATAACCTATCGAATAAATTTTCCGATAACAAAAGTAACTAAACTGCACAACCAAATGACGAGAGATGTAAAAACGTCTCAATATAATAGTTTTCATTACTTTATTTATTTAATAAAGTAACTATATTTCAGTGACTTCCAATTATGTAGTCTTCTAAAATCATCTTCAAACAAAATATAAAGATATTTTTTTCAATATACAATTATTAAGTTTTTGAAACAGTTTAAGATTATAATATTTGTTTATAACAAGATTTGTTTATTGGTTTCTCAAAGAGGAATTTAAAATTTACTTCAATTGACTCACAATTTCAACTATGGAAAGTACTGAAATCTCTACAAAACCCCTTCTGATTATAATCATATGCTCACTAGTGACTGACTTCAAGAGATATTTCTTGGATTTCTAGTGGGAAGCAGTGAGCAGTGGAGTTCAACAACGTCTGTTGTGAGATATCAGCTCACTGAAAACAATTGGTGAACGGTTGCTCAACTTCGTGGATTGGTTGAAGTTAGACATTAACACCGTTGGATGCCGGCTCAGTGGTCTAGAGGTTAAGCGCTCACGCACGAGACTGGTAGGTCCTAAGTCCGGATCTCGCGAGGCAGGATCGTGGATGTGCACTTATGAGGAGTCCCATAATAGGACGAAACGGTCGTTCAGTGCTTCCAGGTTTTCCATGGTAGTCTAGCTTCAATTGACTCATGATTTCAAATATTTCAAACAATCTTATTAAGCTTGAATTAAATTCAGTTAAAACGTTTAAACAAAAATCACGACAAATTATTTACTGAAATTTATGTTAGTAATATGATGATGTTCAAAAACAATTACAGTGACGACCACTAGAGTTGTATACCGATTCGATAATATTGTAGTGAACAAGAACACAGGCGAGAACAACCAAATATATTTCAATACATTACAGAATGCCTTGGTAAAATCTGAGAACCATACAGTAAATACTTCATTTGCAAAATATACATCGATTGTTTCGGACTTTGTTGTTCCTTCGTTTCCATATCAATCACTCTCTGTTCTATTTCTCTTCTCTTCGATTTCTCTCAACCTACTGCCACTAGGCATTCAACGTTCGATTAGTGATACATACTACTCATATTTCTCGATACCGGTAGCACACACCACAATATCAGCTTCATGTTTCTGTGTTAGTGCTAATGTTTATATTAAAATTCAAACCAAGTATAATTCATAACATAGATGAAATTTATGTGTTACAAACAGTGTTTTGATTGATTTAATTCATCAATACTAAGACTAAATACACACATTCTTACATTTATACCCTGAGAAAGATGAGGTATCTAGTGGATATTCATAGATACTATTCAACATTCAATGATAATCTTTGATGAAAAATTCTATTTTCCGCTCTACACAAGGTCGTGAAAATGTTTTGATATTTTATTCAATAATCTATTGGACAAGTGAATTGACTTGGAAAGAAGTTCGTGCTTTATATACATGTATCTATTTGATTCACTTGTTATCCATCACGCTACTAATTTAAAATGCATATACGGGTCATTTAAAATTGTTGGTTTGTATGTTAATGTTAAAAATGTAACTGATTTCTTGTTTTGTTTTAAATAACCAAAAGTACTGATCGCCAAAAAACAGTTATTTTAATTTTTTAAAATTAATTTTTACTTCATTGGTATTATTAAGTAAATTATTGCCTTAATCTTGCCTTAATATTGTAGCGGTAAACAATCCCTCATCATAATGTCATGTGAACATCTGATATCGGCGTTAACCATCTCAGTTGTACTGAACGCAAAATTGGATGAAATAGCTAAGTTTAGATTTCATATTTGATCAGTATGGCGTAGAATGCTTCTCCTCCGATATATAGCCAGCTCAAATTCATACACCACGATAAGTTCGAATTTCTTCCAAATATATCTTCTCACTTAGTCGTCTTCGACTTCCTCTCTTACCAACTTCAGAATCATTTTGTTAGAAAAATCTCGAACAGCAGTATCACAGATTCCTAAAGCATCTGACTACTCATCAACCTGTACCTCAGTCGACAGTAAGGTCTTGACTTTGAATTTCGGATTAAAAATGTCAACCGAGTTGTCTTAACATATAGACATACATATAATTTATTATGTGTATGTTATATATATTACATTACCCATATATACTATTACAAATATGTATAGTCTTCTGACTCTTGAGTCTTTGCTTTGGAACCTATGTGTTTGAAGTTCATGTAAAAGTCCCTTAGGTAAATGATCAGTTATCCAGTAGCTTACGGAATCAATCTTTTTATTAAAAGAAATATGAAGAGTAAGCCAGGTAATTAATTATACAAAGATAGAAAGTGTAAAAGTAGCTAAGAGAAGGTGAGATGTTCCAAATTGAAAGCAATCCACCAAAACATTGTCAGTTTGTTTGGGTTTGATAAGCGATAATCTAACAATAAAAGTATGAATGTGATGTATGCTACTAATGTTGGTAGATATAAGCAGTATGTAGCACCAATCGGAAGTGGAATACGTGCCAGCAGAAGATTGAAATGATTCAACTGAAGAGAACAGAAATTATTTGTTGTAGCATCGATGGAAGACCTGCAAATAATATATTTAATGTAGAATTTCCATATTTCAGGTAGACACTCTGTAATTTCTCATTCAACAATAAATTGCTCTTCCCCACTGGAATTCTCGTTTACTACATAGGTATTCGATCTATTTTAATCTGGAATATTTTCAACAGGTACCTTAAATTTTTGATTAACGTTCTGGTCATATGACTCGTAAAACAATCTCGTATTCCTTCGATTGATTTTCCTAAGATCATTTCATTGTTTCACAACTAAAATAAACGAAAACTATCACCTGATAAAATGAAAGGTGTCAATCAGAATTGTTTACTTATAAGATTATCATGAAAATTAGAAAGTAAAAGTTAGCCGCTTAGCAGAAATGAATAGTATTTTACGACAGAGTATTTAATTCTAACCGTTACTTCATAGTTTTGAAGAAATAAATAAACCATGCGGAGTTTAAAGATGTCGAAAAACAATTTAAACAACAGAAAAGAACAAAGTCATCATGGTTACAGTATATTGGTACATATAATACTGAATTCATAGATTAAATTTTATTTGTATAGTATCAAAATCTTGATCAAACACAGTTACTTCAAGTAACAACTTCGTTAAAACCTACTAGTTTACTGATCCAGTATTCACTATCAATCAGTTACTAAGTGATGTCAGAGTTGACGCTGTCATTATCTTGGAATACTTAGCGTATATCAACATGATTTCAACTACTCATATAACCTTATATGTACATATAATTTGTTAATTAAAAGTAAAAATAGCATAGAAACTGAACTTATGTATTTTTAAGTTATCTCAGTATATATTTTGTATTTGACAGAGGTTAGTAGATTTCGATTATAAACGCTAGTTAAAAATTTCAAAAGGAATAAGCTATAATAATTTTATTCTAGTTATTAAAAAGTGAATAAAATCTAGATTGCATTTAGCATGGACAGGTCTCATGTGAAGAATTGGAATTAGAACCTTTCAAGCTCAAATTGAACGTTTGACCACGAGAATTCGTTGTTAGAATTAAAACTTCTTCCGATTCACTTTATGGCTCAATGATCGCTTACTATTATTGATGAAAATAGTCTGACTCTCTGACAGCGAATTCGATTCACATTGCTAAAGAGTCGGATATAAGGATGAAAGAACAGTCGAGTGTTCTGTGATTATCGATGGCGACTCAAGATCTATCTATAACGATTGGCACCTACAAGTTGGATTAATCTCTACCAAACCTCTTCAAGCAAATATGTTATTCATTTAAATTGACTTTCGTTATTTCATCAGATCAAATCAGTTGTTAGAATATCATTATCAATGAATATGAATTTCATCTTCGTTGAAAACCGAAAGTCATCCTACTTGACTGAACGAATAGCAATGAAGGTTCATTAAAGTTTGTATAATTGCTCACTCAATCAATAACAAGTAAACCAAAACAATGCGTTTGAAATTATCTATCATATTCTGTTAAATTTACCTCATGGTTTGATTATACACCGAATAAACAGCAATAGACATCAGAATTCATATTAAAAAATCAAACCACTGAATTCAAAAGAACTTTTTGTAAAAATGCACTCTCAACCTTGACGACCAACATAGCTGACACCAGAGGAGATTAAAATAACTTATTCCCTTGTCTTCTTATTGTTAAAGAAATCAGATTTTTTCATCCTCTCCTTCCTTTTTCTCCTCGCTGATACATAAAAGTTATTAGATGTTTTATTAACAAACTGTTCCATTCCCATGTTCAATATTATGTAACCTGTCAGTTCTCAAACTATATGTTCCAGTCCACCTATTTTAGTAATTTAGGTGCTATGCAACAACGTTTTCTTTGAGACTCGTGATTGTTATAAACAAACGAACTTAGACCAGATTTTGATTGGAATATTCATGTCTTACGGTAGCTACAATGGTTTTATATTAAAGTGATGGAATTCAGTCAGCTTTTACCAAATTGTGATCTCCTTTCGAAATCATCTGCTAATCAGCGTTTTTCTTCATATATCATGACATTTATTGAAACTTTAAGAGTCCATATGGAAACTAGTCACTTGGTGGATTCATTATTATTGTTGAGATACAGATTTCATCATTATTCTTTCCATCAGATATGTTTTTATTGTTAAGGGCTATCACAGGCTGAAAAACTGCAGAATAAAAAGTGCATTAGAGAGTTGTTAAACATTGAGTTGAATTTCCTTTGATGTTTTATTAACTATTCAATTGTTAGACAGATTTTATGTTACTACCTATAAAATGTTTTTGTACAGGTTACCCAAAGAATAGCCTCACCATGCAAAATCGATTTGTTAGTTCTTATAAAATGATAACTGTGAATAAACATTTTTCAAATAAAAAGAGTAAATAAAAAAATATCTTTTATTACAGAATGGATGAAATGTGGCTCATATATTAGAATTCAAGACGTGCATTTCGTCCTATCTGGGAATCGTCAGCTGGATATCCTGAGTCTCAAAATTGGTGTCGACTCCAAGACTTGAACTCAAAATCATTTGCCTCAAGCACTATCACATTATCCACTTAACTAATGAGTCCAGATAGCCGCTCGCTTGTTTAGTGTGCACAAGATGCATATTTACTAACCAAGACTGATCAAGTTTCAGTCAAAAATATCAACAATGAGATGATACAAATCATTTAAAATTGAATGAAGTATCTGTTAATATTAATCTCTTGTAGTTTATGATAGTCCACGAAGTTCAACATTGAAAATGCTACTTAAAGTTATAAACAAAGAAAAATAATTAGAAATCAATAAATGATAAAGCAGACTTTATCATTTGGTTATTGATCTTTTTACCAACCTTAATAATGATTTGTAGACTAAATATGCTTAGCTGTAGAAAAACAAAAACTTTTAAAAAAGGGAAATTAGTTTTTTTTAAATCTTTTCTCTGTCAAAAATAAAAAAAAATTTTTCGAAACATTGTGAATTCTTAAAGATAAAAACAGATAAAAAGTCTTTATATTTATATGTGGTTTTGATATTCAGAAGAGTATAAACATTTTGATAGAAGTGTTTTTCTTCTCTTTCCTCTCCAGTTTCTGATTAGTTTTGTTTTTTAGAAAGGATTTTGAAACAAAAAAGGAAATAACTTAATTTTTTCACCAGTTTTAATATATTTAGAAATTATACGGTATCAAATGATAACAAATTAATCCCAAGGGTTTAAACCGGTCTTTGACCAGATTGGAAATCGATTGATACTTGGGAACAACTTTTTAATGACTAGTACTGAACGTTTATGGTATTTAAATCTCAAAACATACGTTTGTTAATATCGATTTAATTATAGAATAGTTATCCAAATATATGATAAGGAATTTTCTGAATGTATTATTGACATGAAAGGCTGATTATTTTGTAGTTTCTGATAGATTCATTTTTCTTTTACACAGTATGTTTTAAAAGTTTTAGTAGATGGGGTTAAATTAACAAATGATCAAACAGTTTATTCCACATTTAAATGCTCAGATTGCTTGTCAGCTTATATAACTCGGTTACCTATGAGAATAAGTTAGCACAGTGATGGGAAATGAATCAACGATCGAAATTCCGAATACAATTTATTTACTGATATCAGTCATCACTGTATTCACAAATGGTTACTTACGTTCGTCACAATGTAGTGAACAAAACAACGGTTGGGGGCAATCGAATGTATTTAAGCAAAAATTACAGACTATCTCAGTAAATTCTGATAACCAAACAATGAACAGTCAATTTGCAAATTAACAACCAATTGTTTCAATCTTCTCTGTTTCTTCTCTAATTTCATTGCTCATGCATTTTCCAAACGATTGCGCTTCATTTCAGTTCTTTGCATATCGGTCTTCTGGCAAAATACATTCTATGTCTGACCAACACCATATACTACTTATATAGATATAAGTAGACCACACCACAACGAGAGGAATGTTCTCTAAGCTTCTAAACGTAAATTCAGAATAACTACGAACAAAGCATAGCGGTGTGAAGTACAAAAGCCATTATTAGTCAACGTTTTATAAATGTGAGTTCTTAACTTCGAATGACCTATCATATAAATTACTAAAGGACTATTGACAAAATCATGTTATAATGGATCTTCCATCAGACTTTACCTGGTTTCTTTCGAATTTAATTTAGTTTCTGTGTCCAGTGCATGGCATTTATTATCTATCTATCTATCTATCTATCTATCTATCTATCTATCTATCTATCTATCTATCTATCTATCTATCTATCTATCTATCTATCTATCTATCTATCTATCTATCTATCTATCTATCTATCTATCTATCTATCTATCTATCTATCTATCTATCTATCTATCTATCTATCTATCTATCTATCTATCTATCTATCTATCTATCTATCTATCTATCTATCTATCTATCTATCTATCTATCTATCTATCTATCTATCTATCTATCTATCTATCTATCTATCTATCTATCTATCTATCTATCTATCTATCTATCTATCTATCTATCTATCTATCTATCTATCTATCGATCTATCTATCTATCTATCTATCTATCTATCGATCTATCTATCTATCTATCTATCTATCTATCTATCTATCTATCTATCTATCTATCTATCTATCTATCTATCTATCTATCTATCTATCTATCTATCTATCTATCTATCTATCTATCTATCTATCTATCTATCTATCTATCTATCTATCTATCTATCTATCTATCTATCTATCTATCTATCTATCTATCTATCTATCTATCTATCTATCTATCTATCTATCTATCTATCTATCTATCTATCTATCTATCTATCTATCTATCTATCTATCTATCTATCTATCTATCTATCTATCTATCTATCTATCTATCTATCTATCTATCTATATCTATATATATATATATATATATATATACATTGAAGTCAGTATCATCTAAAACGAAGTAGTCATAACTCACTTTATAGTTTGATCCATGTTCTGGTAACAACTCATCAAATTTTACATAGGCATAGATAATTCAACATTGACATTGGGATGACAGAAATTCTACTTCTATTTCTAGTTTGAATGATAATATTTTTACTGATAACCTTTAGTGTTTATAAACAAAAATACTGTTTTAATCAAAGGACAAAATTCATTAGAAATGACCTTAAAAGACCTCTTTTGAATAAGCTAATTTTAGTAGCATCTCAAACGATGTAATGAACAAAGAAAGAAATACATATATATTTTTTTAATTGTTGAAATAAAAGCATACAAATGATTCCTATAAGTAGATATTTTTATAAGAAACTTTTAAGTCTCATTAAATAACGACGGTTTTATCGGTGGGAAAATAGTTTTATCATGAACTGGCCCAAACTGTGAAATTATTACAGTATTCAAATTATTTTTAACTGAATCTCTAAAGAGAGGTGAAAAATCAAGGTACTAAGCAAAATTGATGTCATGATTTTCAAGTCACTTGACGATCCAGATATTCTCAATCCTTCTTGAAAATTAAATATAGTAAAAATAATGTTGGAAACAGGGTTTTGATACACCAACTTAAATGTATTATTGTAACCTTGAAGGCTGAAAGTCAGAGGTTCCATCCGTCAGGTGTCGTAGGGAGAGCTAAAATAAGGGAGGTGTCGATTGATCCTTCATTTCGCTACTATTGTCTGTTTTTGATGAAATGTACTCTGACTTCTGCCGTACAGAAGCTAATTACAACAAACGTTTGTCAAGTGGATCAAATAAAGTAGGTTAATATTCAACATGATTTAAATTTCTAACCGGCTTTTTGTTGACAAATATTAAATAGTTCAGTTTTTGTAGGAACTTAAATTGGCGATCCTTATTATCATTTATCTAAATTCATTTGTCTGTTGTGTTACTGTTTAACTAGATCAATACATCGCCTTTGAATAAGTAACATAAAATAACTTTTATCAAGTTGTAAAGACTACGACTAACTCGATTTTTATGACGTTGTTTCAAGTTCAAGGATTAAAAATTCTTCATACCGCTTTCGACAAAATCCAGTCTCATAATTAACTGCATATGTTACATTTATTGATAATGTATAACAATAAAATTAAATTCTTTCAGTCTTTGTAAATCGATTGAACAGACGGATACAATTACAGATTAACTACTTAGAGTCCTGCCCATTCGTGTTTAAACTAAGCTACACCTGAACGTTAATCCGAAAAAATTTAGTAACTAACATACAATAAATTTCTTCATATTCTTGAAAAAAATATATGAGAAATCCAGGAACGTGGTTTCACAAAAACCATTCTTGCTAATAGTGTAAATGTGTAATTTGGAAATCATATGATATCTTAATGGTAGATAAACGTGTGTCACACATCGTTATCATATTACACATCTGGTTAATATAGAATGTACACACCGTAAACTGAACTAGTATGAATTTCAATACAAATGTGGTATGGTGATTCTTTTCAGTTTAAGTTATGTTTAGTAAACTATTTCAATAATTGAATGTTTAGTGATTTAAGAAAGCATTATCAATGTCACAGTAAAAAACCATTTATACAGTTTGTCACTTTCTAGCTCAGTATAAAATACCATGGAAATAAGTCTTTTAAGAGGTTATCTTTTGTGGATCCAAACGATATATTATACGTAACGCTGAATATGTATTGATTAGTTGCATTTTAATAAGCTTGACTTGAGAATCTGTCTTTTTTTGTTTTAATGAAACAGAATGAAAAATAAGCTTCAAGCTTCTTCTTTGACAACATTGTGAAGTGTCTGATAAATCGAGATCATTAAAAGGATGAATTACCTTGCTGGGGTATTTTACGATCACTTTTATCTATAGCTGATAATCATAGCAAAATAACTTCAGTTATGGTATCAATAGAAGGGACTAAATTCTAGATAAGTGTTTAGTTTCAGTATAAAACTCAACAGTAGCTCACATTCATGACTTTGCTTTAATCCTATAATGAACATATTACCTTTAGACTACTCAGTTGAAATCGAACAGTTCACCTCCCAACCTAGAAGCAATTCATGACAATTATTCATTATCATCAATAATTATTGTATTTGTCCCAACATAATAACGGTGATCAGATATTTGATGGGTTATCCTAACCATAATTTACATTCTTTTCAACACGTCTTATTAGTGTTACAAATAATTGAAATAAAACTGTTTACCAAAGTTCCACATCTAAGACTCATAAGGTATGGTAAAAATGTGGAATATTAAAATCTCTTATAAATTTAACATTTAACGTGTCAAGTTTTAATCAGATAGTTTAATATTTCTATAAAAAAACTTAAAGTTTAACCGAAGTTATCGTAATTCTAATTAAATGAAACTGGAAAACAAATAAATTAAAAAATACTTTGTCTCTGGAGCATAATAACGAATGAATAAGACTGGATTTTAAAATCCTGATGACGAACCACAAGAAATACGTCCCGAAACTTTTCAACTGATGTAATATTGTTTTTTTGATCATTAAATACATTATGTACAATATAATGATAAATGAAAAAAAATCGAAAATTATTAGTCTGGTAAATACTAAGTTTATGTGAAGGCTCTCAATCTTTATGAGATATCACAGGAGATTGTAATGAGACACGTTACTGCCCATATGAGCTAAAAATTTCAATCATTGTATTACTAGCTTACATTCAGCTATAGTTTCATCAATATAAAATTAGATTATTAATGTTATATCCACTTAGTGTTGCTATAAATAAATGTCACTTAACAGATGGATTGTATACATACAGATATTAATCTGTTTCAATGCTAATTTTCATTGATTGATTATCAAACAATGCATTTGTCATCGGAGGTCTTATACCCTTGAATAGGTAAGTCGTTGAATTGTTGATAGTTAATTATACATGGGAATCAAATCTATACAACAGTAAGATGTCCCCATGCTACGGTACATTGCCTTTTCAATTGAAATTTCACAATAACTTGGTATTATTTATTGTTATTGGCTTTTCACTCTACAATGGTTTCAAAAACAATTACATGATGCACTGTGCTTCTCGTAATTCTTTAAATAACTATTATTTCAATATGGATAATCTTTAAAAATCTAAAGCAATAATGTCTACCTGAATAACCAATGGGTAAAGTGTCTGAATGTCATACTAAGTTATACCTCCCTAAAACATACAGGATATACATGTTCCCACAAAACTGGAAGTACATAATGATGACAAATACCGACTAGCGTGAAATCTGAGGTAAATGCTTCTTGACAGTCACCTGAAATTAATTAACAGAAATTAAAAATTATTCTTGCTGCAGATTAACATTTTCTGTCGAAAGTAACAAACCTTTCCAAGTTCAATGAACAATGCCAATTTATCTGACTTAAAACAAAGGTGAGTTTTAATAGAATTCTTATATTAAAAGTTGATTTTCATTCGTCTAAAGATATTTTGACAGAAAAATGACTTGAATGGTTCTTTTGAAGTGAATGTATTAGGGAAAAAAGTGACTTGTAATTTCTGTGTGTCATTCACCAAGGTTTTAATCAGGTTATACATTTGAAAAGAGTAAATCTCCTTGTTTACTCAGTAAAGCATTTTCAAAGTTCTGTTAACCATTTTGTATTAAGGTGCTCAGTAGTCGATGCTTTCGACTTCTATATAATGGTTATTAATAAATCTTATGACAGAAACAGTTATTTGTATTTTCTATGATAATGAATTTAAACCGGCTTAAACTAACAGTAAAAGCATAGGATTTTATTTTTATTTATTCAAGGTTATGCTGTACAACCGTATTTAAAAAAATGACAACTCTATAGTTTTATGAACTCAGTTATTGATTTTCCACCATTCATTATCGTTTTCACATATCCGGCATCCTCACCTCTTGGTGGTATTGGATAATACACATAAACACTAAACATTATAGATCTAACTTATCTATCAGCAGTAAACAACCATTTTGAATATATTGATTAAATTACGGCGATAGGAAATTTAAAGAATCTTTTATTTAATAGTTATTCTTTTTGCATCACAATGTATACTTATATATCTAATGAGTAGACATCCAGAATTCCATTTTTGTATGAGTTAACTCGTTGCGAATATAATTGGAATTGGATAATTGTCTGTTAAATGAAAGGATAAACGGATATTTATAAAAAATATTAAAAATAATTATCTCAAAGAGTAATTTTGGTAGAATTAGAAATTATGTAATTATCCAAAAACTGTAAATGAAGGATGGGGGATATAAGTGGAGGTAATAAGCAATTGTGGTTTAACATGAATTTGAAGATTATTATATCATTATTAATTATTAACCAAACACATAAACATAGGTACAAGAAGGCACCAAATAGATATGCGCCACATAAATCATTCGATTTGCATGAGGGCTGGAATACTGCCTGGACGCCCAAACCAAAGCAAGTGGTTTCCTTACGGGGTCACACTCCAATCCTTCGACCTAAAGGTTTGATCCACAAGGCAGTGGAGCAACGTAAGGAGATTGTAGCCGGTGACCATACGCCATTCGTTCCTTCAGGATCCTAGAGTCCATGTGCACCATTAGTTTGCAATCAGGGCTTTCCAACTCCCCTATGTGGATCCTCCATATCCACCAACCCGGTTAATGAGCCGGACATTTGCTTTTTGTCCTCTCAATTTCATAAACAGCACCCCCGCCGAGAGAAGGTAGTGAGTAGGACTTCCCTGACAATGGTTGCATGCATGTGGTCATGTGAGAGCATTTCGAGGAGAAGTGCTGACTCTCATCACTCTCGGCCGTACAAGGGCATTTGGAGGCTGGTGTTACATACTGCTTATGTCTGTCTACATAAGTAGCATACACCACAATAAGATTATCAATATTTATAAGAAATTAAAAATTTAAATCAAAGAAACTTTAAAAATAAACAATATTATCAAATGTACTGAAAAACGATATGCATTCTGAACAAGTTACATCAAGATAAAGAAGATTTAATCTTTCCACTCAAAAATATCACGATTATGATCATTGATTCAAAGATCGTAAAATTGTACACTGATAAACAGCTTTAAACGAATATAATTATAACATCTTTTAAATGTATTATCAATCCTTTTGTATTTCACTGCTAACATTTGATGTTAAATAAAGTTGTTTCATCAGTAAACGATTTTTTTCCAATGAACAAATTAATTACAATAATCATGACCCTGGTAATATTAGCTTATTATCCAGAATGATCTGGTTTAAAATTGTTTTCACACTACTTCTTTATTATCCTTGTGTATTCTTACCCCCCTCCATTTCCAGTCTAGTTAATCTTTTATTTTTATATATAAATGTTCTTAACAAGTATATGTGTGACCAGATTGTTTGAAATGTATTGCACTAATATATCATCATATAGTTCTGATAATCTTCCTCTTCTTATTACACTATCGAAATCATAACTGCATTAAAAATTTATAATGCTTATCAATATATTACACAAATAAATAACTTTTGTATTATTAAATTTATCAACTTACCATAACATATTTGATAATTGTCATTGTTTAACAAGAAAACCACTTGTATTTATTCATTTGGTAAGTTAGTTATACTATCATATGGTAGTAATTAACCCTGTGATGTTAAAATGTATAAAATCACCTTGATCTATAATAACAAAACAGTCTTCTTTTTATTATTTTACCTATTACACCTTTCTCTTATATGAGAATAGCTAATTTAAACATTTCTAAAGTTAATCTGAATTTAATATTTAAAAAAAGATATTTTTAATAGTTATTTTAAAAAAATTATCAAAGTTAACCTATTCCCATTTATTCCATACAATAAATCAAACTGTAGTGTATGCTACTTATATCAATAGATATAAGTAGTATGTAACATCAATAGGAAGTGGAAACCCTAGCAGAAGGCTAAGAAGATCAAATTGAAAAGAAAGCAAAAAAGGAAATAGAAAGGAATTATGCCATGGAAGAAGCAAACAGAATGTGAAGGACAAGTGTTAAAATTTCTCTATGAAGTATTCACTATATGGTTCTCGTATTTTACCAAAGAATTCTATAATTTCGTACTTAAATACATTTGTTTGTCCTCAACTGTGTTCTCGTTCACAACAAAACTTATCCTTTTAAAAAAAACAATCCAAATCAGTTTTACTACAAATTTAGGTTTATACGAATGATTTGACAGAAATTTGGCACTGAATATAAAGAAGACATAATTTATGAAAATTATATTTGAAATAATCTCAGTGATTCAGATTTAAATAATCCCAACGTTTCGTTCAGTAAACTTGTCTGGACTTCTTCAGGATAATAATTAAAAATCAAAATTATCAATAAATCTATGATGTTTAACAACCAAGTCAAATTTATACTGTGCTTATCCAATCATATTCATATGTTGATAATTAAGATAACGTGAGTCAGTTATATGCACATTATATGAAAAGTTCACAATGTAAAAATAAACGGATGAATGAACAGTATATATATATATATATATATATATATATATATATA
>NC_031502.1:38816582-39000318 GCF_000237925.1 Schistosoma mansoni
GACCACCATGGAAAACCTGGAAGCACTGGAAGACCGCTTCGTCCTATTGCGGAACTCTTCAGCAGTGCACATTCACGACCCCGCCTTGCGAGATTTGAACACAAGACCTATCAGCCTCGTGCGCTAACGCTTAACCTCTAGAACCACTGATCCGGCCGGCATCTAACGGTGTTAATGTCAAACTTCAACCAATCCACATAGTTGAGCAACCATTCAACAATGTCTTCAGTGAGATGATATCTCCCAATAGACCTGGTTGAACTCCACTGTTTACTACTTCCCACTAGAACTCCAGGAAATACCTCATGGAAACAGTCACTAGTCCAGTGCTTCCAGGTTTTCCATGGTGGTCTAGCTTCAATTGACTCATGATCTCAACTATATAAAATTACTAAAATCTCCACAAAGCCCCCTTCTGATAATTATTTTTTGGTAAATCCCTTATTATCATCATCATTGTTTTAATGTATTTAACTTCTATATTCCGTACGAATACAATAACCGGGAAATTTTATACATGATAGTATTTATGACAATATTATAAATAGTTTGCCACAAATCTACAGATTTTATTATTGGAACAAATAGACAAAACTTTTTTTCTTTTCACAGTTACTCTTCACTACAACAAACTATAATGAAATGATGTAAGTTAGTAGTTCAGAAACTATTCGTTCTTCAAAAAAAAACTACTAGGTATTGATTTCGATGTTTTATTAATGATAGGGTTTTTATTATGCTACTAGTTATGTAAATCTATAGAGTTGTACTTGTATCATCATAATGAAACATACCTTTTAACATCAAGTTGATTACTTTGATATGCATCCCATTGTTTCTGGTATAGCTGCATGCTTTTGACAAATATTCATTCTAGGAATAATTGATTTCATTATTATTTACTTACTTAATTACTTGCTTACTTACGCCTGTTACTCCCAATGGAGCATAGGCCGCCGACCAGCATTCTCCAACCCACTCTGTCCTGGGCCTTCCTTTCTAGTTCTATCCAGTTTTTGATCATTTATTATTATTTACCCAATTAAAACAAGTACAATTTTCATCAACCTGAAAATATTAAACTAAATGTCAACTGAATTGTCAATGAAATGTGAACATGGGAACTAGTGATTATTATTTATTTTTCGCATGCTATAGTCATTGAAAATGTATTATTTTGGTTACAATCGATTTCTTCCTTTGCAATAGTTGATTGGACAAGTTTTATTTAATTAGATTAGTGCATAAAAATAAACATGAGGAGTGCAGAATTACTATCTTGTCTATGCTACTTAAGATTATTTGTATTGTACCTACGACCCTATTCTACCTTGTAATGAAAATTAAGATATTGTTGAGCATTACGTTAGAGATTTCAACAAACTATCTTAAAATAATCTAACAGTTGTGCAATTTTTTAAACAAGATTTCTGGCTTTAGAGATTTATAGATGTAATTATCATAATCCGCTTTATTCATTGAGGTTCATTCAAACCAATAAATGAGTAACCTGGAGAAATGTGAAATTTCACATAATCGACGGTGAGTGATTGGAAGAAAATCCGACTCACACGTCCTCGTCGTGCCTCCTGGATAACTGGACTGTTTTCATGAACTAACCTGAACGTTTAATTGCGGGTGGTCGAGATCGGCCTAATCAACCACTCTACTAATATCCAAGAACGATCACGAATGATACAAAAAGTCATTGCACAATTATTGAGGGTTCAAAAGAGTGGTAAAACAATGAGTCTACCCAAACAAAAACAAAAGCAAAAAAAGGGTTGTTAGTGTTATGTAATGGTTCTGCGTAATCAGTGCAGATCAGCTATCCCGCCCCGGTAGTTGTGCCATGCTCCAATGTAGCACTCTTCTCCAAAAGGGCCTACTAGGCTTCACCATTCTATATGGCTGGAAGGGTAACTAAAGGATTATCTTCTTACACCCTCCACACTTTGGAAAATACGAAAAGTGAATAAAGTAAATTTTATTTTATTCAAAAGTAAAATATGTAGATCAGTTATGATTCCTTTATTTATTCAAAGTTCATTGTAATTCACTAAATACATGATGCACTCGTATGTTTCTTACAATCCAAAACTTGTATATATATACATGAATATACGTTAGTATTATAAATTCGCTTCCAAGGTTGTTTATGTTTGATAAATATGACTTATCGATTTCCTCCTATCTACAATATAGTTACTGAAAGGGTGTTTTGTAAATATTATGTAACAATGAAAATAATGTTTTAATAAACAAACTGAACAGAAACGTAATCATTATTGATCTTTATTATCTGACGAAACTGCTTCATTCAGAGTTTTAAACATAGATATCATTCTCTAATAAGCTTTTTCTAACCTAAGAAACGTTTGCATTTCAAGTGAACCATATTGTAAGAAAATAAAGTAACAGGAAATTGATTTAGTTGGCTTAATAATTACAACTAAATGTAATATTCATATAACAATTATTCGCATTAAGATTCTGACATGAATCAATCCAGATATCTGTATTTAAAAATTCAATGTTGAATAGTATGAGAAGAAACTGTGTTCAAAAGTACTTCTTATGGAATGGTTTAAAGAAGTTTTTTATCTGACACTAAATGAGTATCCAACAACTAACTCTTCTAGTTACGTTTAAATTGAGATAATGAAAGATAACCATCCACGATTACTGATGTTAACTGTCATACTATGAAACGATTAAACTTCGACATTCACCTCTTCTAGCTAGGCTTCGTGAACTTTATCGATAATAAATGTTATCTAAATAATGATCGACACAATGTCAACTTCTTTTAAACATTAACTATTACAGATGGACAATTAGTTTTTAGTTTACTGAAGGAGTAGATACAAAACAATCATAATCAAATTAGTATATTCGTAAAAAAGAGCACCTAGTCTACCTTTGCCATAGTAGTTTTAGTGTAGAACATGTTTTTTAATGTTGAATCATTATATTCTCTATGGCTCTTCCGTTTTTTTTGTTATCTTTGCCTTTAAAATGATCATGCAATATCATATATCAAGCTTCTAGTTTGTAATTTCTGGTTTCTATTATTTGATCAACATTTTGTGCTGTATACAGCAACTATCCAGCCATTCAACATACATATCATATGTACATGTAACGCTGTCAATAGATCTCTAACATTTAAGTGTTCACGATTAACAGTTTTGATTACGCATTGATGTAATAACATTCCTTTTATTGATATTTGTAAATAAATATGTTAAACATAGTGAATTTACAATATTCTGTTACAATAGTTGTTTGTTCTTAACTTCAATTCACAGTGAAAACAAGTCGTCAACATTAAAAACTAGAATAATGAATTTAAAAGTTGATCGATCATATTCATTTTGATCTTGTTAAGGGAAATATAAATGAGTTAAGTGTTTTCTAAATGTAAGCTTACCTTGACGGTAATTAAGAAGGTATTTATATGTCAAATCTAAATACACACAATATCATGACATTTGCCAATTTATAGTCTAAGGTCTTTTTGTATACCTTCATATTAAGACATAACATAAGTTATTGTTGTGTCTGAATGAATCTTAGTTTTAGTAAAAAGTTAAGATTAAGGAATTATATAACTTTCTCATACCTTAACAACAACCTACATAGAATATTTTTCTTCAAACTTATACAGATCATTGTAATTCGGTTTATTCTAATTATCATATATTCTATTTGTTCTTATATTTTCCAATTCACGAATTCACTGTAAACAAACTTTAATCGATTCAGATTATGCATAGTTCTCATTTCTATATTTCAATCCGTTTGATAGGGGAGAGAAAATACATCCCACTATACATATATCTGTCAATTGTTGACATGCGTCAATAAAATTTTATTAATACGAATGGACTAAGCAAATAATTTGAATAAAACGTTGTTAAAAGAAGCATCATAGAACTAAAGTACGATTCGGTTGACACAGTGTATCAGTATAGGTCTAATTTCATCAGAATTAACGAATTCATGATAGCTAAAAACAGACATTTTAAAAGAAGGGGGCTTTGTGGAGATTTTAGTAACTTTATAGTTGAAATCATGAGTCAATTGAAGCACTGGTTTTCCATGGTGGTCTAGCTTCAATTGACTCATGATTTCAACCATAAAATTTTAAAAGAACATAAAAATATTAAGACGTAAAGGCCCAACTCATTCTTAACACAGTCTATTACATGTCTTATCTAATCGAAACGTATTAATTATTAGATTGGTTCAAATTATTATCCGTTCATTTTAGCTACTTTCAAGCATTCAATTACAATTACTTTTTAAGGCGATACTAAAAAGTTAAAGCAAATGTATTTTAGTCAAACATTTGTCTACACTATCCTATATTATTATAAGCTCGGTTTTTACTGTTAAGAAAACCTAGGTTGGGTCAAAAAGGCTATCCAGTACTTTATGGTACCGCATGGTTATCTAATTATGTCTAGTCGGTTTATTGAAAATATCTTGACAAACCCCTAATTCTAAAAATTATTATTATTCAAAACTATTTTGCGAAGTTTTAATTTCAAAAACGTACCACTTTATGTAAAGTGTTATCACAGATGCCATGGAAACCGGAAACAAAGTATGTTATGATTATATATTTTACCATATTTGTCATTAAGTTTTAAAAATTGATAATTTAAATATACATTTATTGGAATGGATTGTAGACTGGTAAACATGATAGTTATACAGTATTCGTAGACTAACTTTACCAAAAGGATCAGTCTAAAATGACAGTTTTATTGTTTATTCGTTTATAAAAATATAATTCATCCATTAAAAATCATTATTTTTTACAGATTGTTTAAAATGATGTAATAGCTAACACAAAACTATATTTAGATGCTTTTCATTCTGTAAAGTCTTTCAACATTGGATTTATTTTCATTGAATACATAAGTATTAGACATAGCTGTCTATTAGTTTTAACTGACTGAATCGTTATTGTTTTGGCAAAACTTAAAATTTTCCAAAAATAGATTTTATTATTGTCCTTAAAAAAATAATCTGAGCTGATAAACTAAGCTTTTGTTTAGCATTCTAGTTGTTTATATTGTAAAATACTTTAGACTATCATGTCTAAAATCATATACTCTTTTTTGATTGATTTTAGTTGAGATGTATATGCTTAATGCAGTGTTTGGGAATAAAATAAAACCATGTTCACTAGATATTACCAGAGTAGTGTGATTTTTATAAACCTGATTATTTTTGTAACATATGAAAAACAATCTATGCTAATCAGTATGCTTTGTAGCTTACTTATTTTTTAAACGAATTTCTATCTTCATAGTTGAAAGCGTGAGTCAATTGAAGCTAGACCATCATGGAAAACCTGGAAGCACTGAACAGCCGTTTCGTCCTATTATGGGTTTCCTCAGCAGTGCGCATCCACGATCCCGCACTCGTGTGATTCGAACCCAGGACCTATCAGTCTCGAGCCAGAGCCCTTAATCGATAGACCACTGAGCCGGCATCTATTTATCCTTGAAATACTGTAAATATCGGTTATGAATTAAATATCAGAGTTATGAATGTCAGTTTTTATTCCAACTTTTCTCTTTCGACAATAAAATTCTAAGTAAATAATCACTATGTGATTTCTCAATGTTGAAATTGACTTAGTTCCAGAACAGATAGACAATAGTAATGAGATTCTATATGTGATTTGTTTGTTATGCTTAATTGATATGAATCATTTACTGTACAAATTAATGTTTGAGCTTTGATTTGTTACTGTCCATAGATAAACTTAAAAAAAGTTATACATTAACATAATTACATCTTAATTTCTTCATATAAAAACAATAAACATGTATATGTATATTAGTCTAACATTATCAAAAAACCTACATCAAAAGAGCCGATACACGTATACTTCTTAGTGTCATAAATACAGGAAACATTAAAGGAAAACAAGCTAATTCATTAAATAACTTATTAACTCTTCTAACTATAAAATCTATTAGGAAAAGTAATAATTACTAAATACAATCTTATTCATAATAGTGATTTCAGCAATCTAATATATATAAAAAGTAGTTGTATACGATATTCTGTATTGCCCTTAATGGACTATTTCGTCCACGTTAAACATTATTTAAGAAGACGTATTCTGTTTTCATGAAGTGTTTCTGTAGTTAACGAGAACAGGGGTAGGGACAACGAGATGCATTTCGATACTAAATTACAGAGTCCTTTTGTAATATGTGAACACCATACATTCAATACAATATTTGCGAATCCTTCATCAATTGTCTTAAACTTCATCATTCCTTCATTGCCATATCAATTAATCTCTCTACCTATTCTCTTCGATTCAATCTTCCCAATATTCTGCTTCCTGGCATTCCATTTCTGATTGGTGTTATATACTACTTATGTTGACATAAGTAGCATACACCACAATTTCTTCAGAATTACAAATAAATCTCATCATGAAAATGGGCACAATACTGGTTGAGAGAATGAAAGCGAAATTCTGCTCAGTGAGTGAAATAATCCTGTGGTAATATATCTCACTAAAATAACATTTTCAACAAGTGTACCCATTATTCTTATGTTTCTGCCACTTATCAATCTAATATCTCAACCTGTCATTGGAGAAATTTGTAATTATCATTCATCCACACTATTTTTTTGTGAAATATCGATTAGTATTAGATGCTTTGAGGCAAATAAGACGCAATACATCATATCGCCGTAAATATAGACAGAGTAACAACCAAATTTGTTTTATTTGACCACTACGAACCAAAATTAGAGTCGTAATAAAAACGAATGATTAGTTACATTTTTATTACTTATGAAAATTTTTCGTCGAAGTACTGTAGTGTGTGCTACTGATGTCGACATAAATAGTATGTAACGCCAATCACGAATAGAATGGCTGACAGTAAAAGGTTGAGAAGATCGAGCAGGAACGAACAAAAAATAGAAAGTAATTGGTATGGAAATGCAGAAACAATGATGAATGAAACAATTAATGAACATTTTACAAATGAAGTATTGGAGTATGGTTTTTCTATTTTAGCAAGTAACTCTGTAATTTTGTGCCAAATTTGATCGATTTCTCTCACCTGTGTCCTCGTTAAATACAGTACTATTTTCGTGAGGATATATGAGCAAGGAATAACCATGATGATATAATAGAAAGACTATAATACCATAGTACGTAATGCGAATAATAATACGATTGTACAACTTGATAATAAATTCGTTGAAAGGAGATCCCTTCGCTGAACTTCATGTTTTTAACGAATAATAAATTTATATTTACAAGCTTGGAAATATATATTGTCCAAATAAAACCAGTTAATAGTTATATAGTTAGTATATCCCTGATGGTAGTTATATCAGATAACAAACTTGAAATACAATTTTCAGTATATTTGGATCAGGCGTAGTATAATAAACTCATGAAGTCTGATACACGAATAAAGATAAAATAGTTAAACATAATTTAATAATAGACGCGACCACAAATCTCAAAATGGTATAACTAAAAAGTCACCTTCTATGATACTTTAGTGAAATAGAGTTATTTCTCTGTCGTCGTATTACTTACATCTAGTTATTAATCATAAGAAACGTAGTAAATAAAGTAAGACTTATTGAGAAACCTTAAGATAAAAGGATGAATAATGTCATTTAAACAGTTGAAACAAGGCAAATCATATTCTTATGAATGATCTCGAGTAAATATTTCTTGGAGACAACAGGTACATAATCTAAGTAGCGTTACCGGTAGAGCTGCAGCCTTGATTATATTCCTATTAAATTTTCTTTGATTAGTCATTAGTTGATAAATACCATCTTCTAAGGCGTCAAATTTGAAAGAGGAGGAGAATCAGGAAACGAAATTTCACTGTTGCATAACTTAATTAACAACAAAAAAAGCTGAAAAATAAAATTAATTAAGAAACGAAATCAAGTTATAAATCGCAACCGGATTGACGTTACATCACACAACGAGAGTTTAATAAAGAGACTGTTTAGAAGAACTTAAGCGCGCTCCTATAATTCTAAAATGTGAAGAAAAACGTCTTACGTCTGTCTTCCATAAAATTAACTACCTTATGTAGCAAATCTACTACAAAAATGGTCCTACTATACATAAAATAACATCGGTATCAATCACACACCTACATAATGACATCGTTTTATTTCGTGAAGACTGAAAAACACAGTACAAAAAGTAGACAAATGTAATATTTCCCACGAAATAAACTGCACATTTATCAGAAAGCGCTAATTAGAAAAAGTGGATATTCTCTTCATATACTCTAAAATAGTAAATCAACAGTTAGAGGCTACGAAACTGTATGAACAATATGAATTCATGTAGATAAGTCAAAGTTATATATCAAGGAATCATAAGAATGTTAGACAATTTCCAAAAACATGGGATTTAGATGAATTGAGAACCAGTGAACGATTTATTGATTCATACTGGAGCCGTTAATCAACTATACTGTCAGATATAAACCGAATAAGCACTCAACAGAAATGCAAGGTTAAAAGAACATATACAATACCACGAAAACAATCAATCATAAATAGCACATACAGAGTGAACAGATAAAACACTCGCAGATTAAGCTCACTTCCACTCGAAACAGATACCGATCATTTTATTCAGAACTAGGAAGAAAGCTTCGTAATTTAACTATCTAATTAAAACAACTAATCACAAATAATATACATGTGAACAAAAACCAAAGAAACAGAAATTATAATGTTGGATAAATATGCAACGATAACGAAATGTTTTATCTTTTATTAAATTTTGGAAATACAATACCAAAACTTCATTGTTAACCAAGTTACTACATTTAACATCATCATTTATATTTCCATAGTTGAGATCATGAGTCAATTGAAGCTAGACCACCATGGAAAACCTGGAAGCACTGGACAACCGTCTCATCCTATTGTGGGACTCCTCAGCAGTGCTCATCCATGATCCCGCCTCGCGAGATTCAAACCCAGGACCTTTCAGTCCTGGATATTTATGAGTTAAAGTGTTCAGATTATATTCCCATTAGTTTCAGTGATACTTACAACTTAATAAATAATATTTAACTAATTATGGTTGTAAACCACAACATTAAAACAAAATATAATATATCTCTATACAGTTATCTTTAGAGAAATATTTCCTCAGGAAATACATTAAATAGATGAAATTAAAGTCTGTCTCTTAAATGACTAATGAGTATGTTAACTTTTAATGAAAACTAAAGTGTTTGCTACTCAAAGTAACTGATGGAAAACTTTCGTAGAAATAATGAAACAATTCTCAATCAATAAATTGTATTGGTTGCTTGAATTTTTTCTCTTAATGCCATGGATTATCATTGATCAGTCTCTTTTTAATAATTTAAACATTATATAACTCAGGAACTAATAAATATGTTATAGATATTTCAAATAATATATTACTAACAATCAGCACTGTAAAATCTCTTAAAATATGTCTATCTACTAGTATAGTGAATGAGAACACAAGTGGGGACAAAATTACAGAACATCTTGGTAAAATTTCAGAACCATGTAGTAAATAATTCATTTGCAAAATGCCAATCAATTGTTTCAGACTTCATTGATCTTTCGTTTCCACACCAATCATTCTTTGTTCTTGTTCTCTTTTGTGCCTCCAGACATCTCACGTTCAACTGATGATACTGATATCTGTCGATATCGGTAGTACACACCACACAAGTAAGTGAATATTATTAAGCGTTCACGATGTTCAGTACATATTAATTAACATGCGATTAAATTAGAATGTCAGTGGACTGAATTTTTAGTTTCTCTAACGATGTATATATGTGTCTAGAAAAAATCTGAATATATTTTTTATTGATATTTTTACGTTGAAATATATATGTCAGGAGAGTTAAAAGGTTTTTATTGACTTTGATTTTTGAGAATGATTCGAAGTTCTTGAAAAAGATCATTCTATTAGTATATATAAAGTTAGCTACATAGATAGATACAATAAACAAGACATACTGACAGCTCGATCTACTGAAACTAAAGTAGCTGAATTTCAATGACATCCATGATATAATAATCCAGATATTTATGTTTATATAATTCGGCACATATTTGTATGATACTGAACATCCAGGATAATATAGACGATTCCACTTCTATGTGTAATAGCATTTCGAGGTATTTATGTTGTAGTGTCAGAATACATCTCAAAACAGAGGGCACATTAAATATCAGGTAAAAATTATATTTAACTGGAAAATATTATATATCTTATATCGTTATATCATTTCATTTCATACAATGATCTTGCCTTCTACATCGTGAGTGAGATACACGTACCCAGCGAGATGAAAAAGCCGCTTATGTAACATTATTTATTATCGAATGGTATGAGTGAACAAGAATTTAAACATAAAAGTACTCAGAAAAAATCAATCAACTATGGAAGTTTGCTTTTGCAGTTTAGGAAATTATTGTGTATTATAACCCAATTAAAAGTAATGGATTTACTATTATAAAACGTACTAAATGAAACAAAAGACAATAGAGAACGTAATGCGGTTACATCTTGTGGACTTTACACTTAAATGTGATAACTTGGATCAACATCTTTAACTGTAAAAAGAAGGGATATTAAGTAAATAAACCAGCTGCCGTGGTGTATATAAACAATGAAACGATCTACTGTTTAGTTCAGTGCCTAAACATCAAGTGATTTAGGTTAGTTAGTTAGGTTTAGTTACGCCTGTTACTCCCAATGGAGCATAGGCCGCCGACCAGCTTTCTCCAACCCACTCTGTCCTGGGCCTTCATTTCTAGTTTTATCCAGTTCTTGTTCATTCTTCTCATGTCTGTCTCTATTTCTCAGCGTAATGTGTTCTTTGGTCTTCCTCTTCTCCTTTGACATTCAGGATTCCATGTGAGGGCTTGTCTTGTGACACAATTAGGTGATTTCCTCAAAGTGTGCCTAATCCACTTCCAGAGCTTCTTCCTGATTTCTTCCTCTGCTGGATGGAATCTGGTTTGTTGTCTCCCACATTAACTTGTTGCTGATAGTGTCTGGCCATCGGATCCGAAGTATCTTGAGTAGACAACGGTTAATAAACACTTGTATCTTCTGGATAATGGCTTTCGTAGTTCTCCACGTCTCCGCCCCACACAGTAGAACTGTCTTGACATTTGTATTGAAAATTCTAACCTTGGTGTTGGTTGACAATTGTTTTGAGTTCCAGATGTTCGTCAGTTGCAGATATGCTGCTCTTGCTTTGCCGATCCTCGCCCTCACATCTGCATCTGATCCACCGTGTTCATCAATGATGCTGCCCAGATATGTAAAGGTTTCCACATCCTCCAAAGCTTCTCCGTCAAGTGTAATTTGATTGGTGCATATTGTATTGTATCGGAGAGTCTTGCTTTTCTCTTTGTTTATATTGAGACATACTGCTGCTGAGGCTGCTACTACACTGGTCGTTTTCTCTTGCATTTGTTGTTGCGTTTGTGATAGAAGAGCCAGATCATCTGCGAAGTCTAAATCGTCAAGCTGCATCCTGCCTGTCCACTGTATCCCGTGATTTCATCCAGTTGTTGACGTCTTCATGATCCAGTCGATCACCAGGAGAAAGAGAAAGGGTGAGAGTAAGCAACCTTGCCTAACACCGGTTTTTACCTCGAATGAGTCGGTGAGTTGTCCTACGTGGACGATTTGGCAGTTTAGTCCATCATAGGAGTTCCGTATGATATTGACTATTTTCTCAGGCACGCCGTAGTGTCGAAGAAGCCTCCATAGTGTTGTCCTGTCCACGCTATCAAATGCCTTCTCGTAGTCAATGAAGTTGATGTAGAGTGATGAATTCCATTCGATTGATTGTTCCACAATGATACGTAGAGTTGCGATTTGGTCTGTACACGATCTATCCTTACGAAATCCAGCTTGTTGATCTCGAAGTTGGGCGTCCACGGAATCCCTCATCCTGTTTAACAATACTCTGTTGAAGACTTTTCCTGGTATTGAGAGAAGAGTGATGCCCCTGTAGTTATCGCACTTGCTGAGATCGCCTTTCTTTGATATCTTGATCAGAAGTCCTTTTTTCCAGTCTATTGGTACTTGTTCTTCGTCCCAAATCTTACTGAAGAGGATGTGGAGTATCTTGGCAGTTGCTGCTACATTTGCTTTCAGTGCCTCTGCTGGGATGTTGTCTGGTCCCGCTGCTTTGCCACTCTTGATTTGTTTAATGGCCATGCTGATCTCCTCAATTGTTGGTGGGCCAACATCGAATGGGATGTCCGTGGTTGCTGCTTCGATGTTGGGTGGGTTCAGTGGAGCTGGTCGATTCGAGTTCTTTGAAGTGTTCTACCCACCTGTTTCGTTGTTCTTCAATGTCGGTGATTACTTTGCCTTCCTTGCTTTTCACTGGTCTTTCTGGCTTACGGTAATTTCCAGAAAGTTTCTTTATTGCATCATACAGTTGTCTCATGTTTCCCTCTCTTGCAGCCTTTTCCGCTGTCATCGCTAAATCGTCCGCGTATTTACGTTTGTCAGTTCTGATGCTCCTCTTCATTTGCTTGTTTGCCTCTGTGTATTCGGCTTGTGCCTTGGCTTTTTCTGCTCTTGTTCGGCTGATATTGATTGCTGTCTTCTTGTTCCTCCTTGCTTCAATTTTATCCAGTGTACCAACAGTGATCCATTCCTTGTGATGGTGCTTCTTTTGGCCCAGAACCTCCTGACATGTTGAAACGATCGCCCCTTTGATACCTTTCCAGTTGCTCTCCATGGTAGTTCCCTCTCCATTGAGTAGATCATGAAAGGCCTGGAACCTGTTGCTGAGGGTTATCTTGGATTTGTTGAGTTTGTCGGCATCTCGAAGAAAGGCCGTATTAAACTTTTGTGATGTTGTCCGCGCCGTTGTCCACTGCTTCTTAAGTTTTAGTTTCATCTTGGAGACCAGCAAATGATGATCGGATGCTATATCAGCTCCTCTTCTGGTTCTCACATCCTCCATCGTCCTCCTGAACTTTTTGTTGATGCAGACATGGTCGATTTGATTTTGTGTAGTGTGATCCGGTGAAATCCAAGTGGCTTAGTGTGGGAATATGGTGCCACCTATGACCAGTTTATTGAAGGCACATAGGTTTGCAAATCTCTCACCATTTTCGTTCCTTTCTCCCAGTCCATGTCGTCCCATGACGTCTTCGTATCCAGTGTTGTCCTTTCCAACCTTGGCATTGAAATCTCCCATCAGAATGGTCAGGTCCTTGGTTGGACACTTCTCGAAGATCGACTGCAGCCTATCGTAGAATTGGTCTTTAGTGTCTTCATCGTAGTCGTTGGTAGGTGCATAGCATTGGATGACGTTCATTGTAATGCCCTCTCTCTTTGTTTTGAATGAGGCTTTGATGATCCTTGGTCCATGAGATTCCCATCCTATAAGTGCATTTTGTGCTTTTCTGGACAGCATCAATGCAACTCCTTGTGTATGTGGGGCATTTTCTTCTTGATTGCTGGAGTATAACAGAAGTTCCCCTGAAGATAGTCGTTGTTGTGCAACCTGCGTCCAATGTGTTTCACTGATTCCAAGCACCTCCAGGTTGTATTTTCTTATTTCTGCAGCAATTTGGAAAACTCTTCCGGTTTCCCACATTGTCCGGACATTCCATGTACCTATAAAAATTGTCGCTCTGGTTGTAAGAAGGTGAATCGGCTTCATGACTTCTGAAGGAACTCGGCTTTCATCATGAGACGTCATAATTATTCCTTCTACTCCCAGGGTAGAGTTAAAATGGTTTGAATAATTTTTTCTGGTTAGCGTTTTTTTAGCGAGTTGGTTTTCTACGGGATAGGATCGCTAACCCCATGCCCAACCCTCCTCGTTTACCCGGGCTTGGGACCGGCAGTAACCCCTGGAGGAGCTACAGGCGGAGTTATCACGTGTTTTAATCTCTCTCAAATATACCACAAATAATTGTAAATTACACGATGTCAAATCTTTCATACAATCATAATATAGTGTGAATAAGTTAATAAATCTGTTGAATTTGTCAACAGCTACCTTAATTCCTATTTTGAAAAAAATTATATTTAATTCAGTTCATTTCAGTGTACAATATATACAATATATATATTGTAAAAATTACAAGCAAATAAATAATACACGTAATGTGGTATGTGCTACTGTTATCGGCATATATAAGTAGTATGTATCTTCAACCAAAAGTGAAATGTCTGGAGGCACAAAACAGAACGAGTACAAGTTATGATTGGTGTGGAAACGAAAGAACAATCAAATCTGAGACAAGTGATTGACATTTTTCAAATGAATCATTTACTGTATGCTTCTCAGATTTTACTAAGACGTTCTGTAATTTTGTCCTCACTTGTGTTCTTGTTCACTACAATAACACTGAAATAGTTTCACATATGAAATGATTGAATTCCATTATTTCTGATACAAAAAGTTTCATAAAGTATAAACGAGAATTTATAATTATTGATTATCACAACAACACCCTCTGACTGTATTGATTTCAACTATACTTTAAAGAGATAACCATGAAATTTTTATAAGCAAAGATGGACAGTGGCTAGCAGTGGAATCCAGGACGCGCGTTCCGTCCTACTGGGGACTCGTCACCTGGATGTACCTGCATCTCAGAGTTGATGTTCACTCTGGGACTCGGACCCAGTAACATTTGCTATAAACGCCATCGCGTTATCCATTCACCTACCGAGTTCTGATAGCTACTTGCTTGTGCAATGGGGTGAAGTTTAAATTCACTTAATATTGTTTGTTTGAATCTTCCCATTGATGTTTTAGGACTGCAACTGATCAGTCTCTAATTGGCATATGTGCATACTGTGCGTATTGCCCCGATATAGTCTAAATTCACAAGCATTATAAGCAAAGATGGACAGTGGCTAGCAGTGGAATCCAGGACGCGGATTTCGTACTATTTGAGACTCGTCAGCTGAATGTACCTGCATCTCAGAGACTGATCATTTGCAGTCCTGAAAATCAATGGGAAGATTCAAACAGATATTATTAAGTAAATATGAATTTTTTGCTTTTTTTCTCACAAGTAACATTTTAATTTATTCACATTAATTTCATTAGGATGAAATTAATGTGAATAAATAATTTTATTGGTAAATTCAAGTAAAGATGTATGAAAGTTGTTTAGTCGATGGACATGTGAATAAATCATAATTACTATTTTTTTAGAAAAAATCGGTTAAATTTTGTTTTATTTGTTTATAAAAATAATTCAACATTCGTACCGAACTGATTGATAAATTTCGGTCACCAATATGGAGAAATTCAGTATAGCATTGGTGATGTGTGGGAGAGGATGATAATGATTTGTTGTTTGCTTAGTCAGACTACGAGATAGTCTGACAGGCGTCAGATGATTTATATATTCTCCTATCCTTATTATTATTATCATTATTGATTGATGTTGTGTTGTGTCGGATTGTTGTAGGTTTTTAGTGAGGAAATATATTTACGTTCTAGTTAGGCTAATCACGTGTTCTTGATCTGCTATGTGTTGAAGTCCTGTAGAATAGACACTGGGAGGAAATCTAGTGTAGATATTCGTCTAAGGTAAATTAACGTCCCATTCGAGTAGACGAACAGAACCCGACCGTTACAACAATTGGTTAACATTGATTGTTAATATCTCGATCTTATAGGATATTTATAGACTTAGATATAAATACGAAATCTGTTAAGATATATTCCACAGAAAATATGATTTTTTATCAAAAACGCACTACCTATCTGAATTGCGATCATGATTTGACAGAATAGTTTTATAAATATTAGCTAATGAGAATATTAGAGACGTAAAATATTATTTATATTTAGGAGAATCTCAATGATTATAATAACGGATCTTATCGATAGTCTTGTCTAAGTTTCTTTCCTGAACTATTCCCCACTATCAATTTCACTCTATAGTAACAAAAATAACTTTTCACTATCATTCTAAACGTTCCAAGCATCATACAAAGATTTTTTGCCTATTGTTTTATGTGATATAAAAATCATTCATTGTTTAATTTCAAAAGCCGTTTACTAGGTTCTGCTTGGTTCATCCTTACATTAAACCTTAACCGTAAATTTCTCATTAAAATAGTATAGATTTGGTTTAGCTTACATATATTGAAGTAAAGAATGTTATCTTTGTTGAGAAACAAAAAAAAACTTGACAAAATACCTTTTCAGATTCATAATTATTTCATGATTTCTAGTTATTTTGTCTCTTTCGAAAATAGTTGTCAGTCCACTGCTAGACATAAGTTAACATTAGTTACAAATTACGTCAGTGCTACTTCTAATTACATTAACTACATTTTTTCTTCTACATTAAAATATGCTAGCAACAGTAACTGCAGTAAAATAATACAAACACACATTTAGTTACATAAAATGTCTAAGAACCTAACCTAAAACTTAAAATAACTATAAAATAATTATATATGAAAATATTATGATGATTAAAAGTATTCAAATTATTGTATTAAGGATTTTCGAAATTGTGCAATTTAAGCCGTGTAGAACTACATGAACACAAATGAACATATTATATTTAGAATTCGAAATCAGCAGGCAATCAAGTACTAAAGAATCATTAGTCTATACAAATACAACAATATTATTCGGTAATTTAACTCATTCAATCGTAAAATATTAATTATTTAAAAAAACACTAATGGTAGGAAGCCATTATAGCCAGTAAAGACAAAAAAATGCAGCAAGTTTATGTGATTGTTTTAACATGATCCAATGAATACAGTAGGAACGGAGAGACCAATTGAACAAAGATCAAAATGCCTATGAGATTGAGTCACTTTTCAAAAATAAGCTAACGGTAATATTTCAGAGTATTTGGAAATTTAGTTAAAAGGTAGATTCAAATGTCTATACTATGTGACAAAAACATGATCTTTATAATAAATACCTAGTAAGATTATTGGTGAAACATGAGGAAAACTCCTAGGGAACTCATAAATTACCGAAAGCTATTCATGGAGGTAATGCATTAAAAGGAATTGCTATTAATAAGTGGATCAAGCACTTCAACGAAGGATGTTATTACTTAATGAGTGATTCTAGGCCATTATGACCATTGACCTACATTTTTGACGAAAACAAAACATGTGAAGTTTATTGTTTTTCTATTCCAGATACACGAAGTGAATGACTTTTGAAAGGCTGAATCTAAGGAAATCGTCCAAATACATAGTTCTAAAAAATGAGGCATTTGAGTTGTTTGATTGGAGTACCAGAAATTATTAAAACAGTGGAAATGGAGGTAAGCTTAGAGTGTTGTCACAAATGTCAAGTACTATAAAAGTAAAGAAGATTGACTGCCTTCAATATTCTGAAACAATTCTTTAGTGACCATAGTCTGTATTAGGCAGAGAGTTATAGCTGTTATACTACGGTGAACATGATAGCTATTTGTGGTGTTTGTATGAACCAATGATTTCTTTGTACTGATGACTGTTTTGACTTTGAATTCCAAATACAGTACATTCGTTTGTGTTCATCTAATACTTTTTGATTAAATTGCGTTATTCCTAGGATTAGTTTATACTATGATTCAAATACTTCAAATCATCACATCATCTTTTCCAAGAATTTGAGAGGCTTCCTGTTCACGTGAAATGCGAAATACAGTTCGTCTGTCTTTAGGTGGTTTAATGAAATATAAATCTTGTGTACATCCAAATACGTGAATAACAAATCTGATGATTGACTTAACCACTTACATCACAGATCTTTCAAAAAATGCCAAAAATACACAAGTGGACTACTGTTTGTTTTTCTATTATACGTAGTTTAGTATCAATAAATTAACTATCAGAGACCATAAGAATAACAAGTGTTTCGGACTTTTACTTATTCTAGAAACCCATTTGTTTAAAATAAGCAGATAGGTTTAGTAAACTTTGTTAAAATACAACAGATTCTAAAACATTTTCTGGCGACTTCTTAACTGCATATTTTTCCTCAGTCTTGTTTTGTCTACTCTCACCTTTTAATGGTTATTTGGAAACTTTAAAGATTTCATGACAACAAATTAACCTTTAATTTTTGGCAAATTATTACTTCTATTCATCTTCCCATTCTTATTTTTTCTTTGTCAATTAAATGCGTACAAAAATAAAGGCTCACTGTAGCATCATTTGTCTAGCGATTTTAACAAATTTGTATTACCGTTATTCCTTCATTTTAATTTATTTCTACACTAAATTGTGATTAAATGCAGACAAGTAACAAGACATTATAAAATAAAACTGAACTAATATTACTCTTTTTCGGTTGATTCCCTAATTAGTCACTAATAAATTTATTGAAACATCCGCTTGCATATAAAATAGTAACTCATAAACAAATTAGTCAGTAGTTATGTGTGGGTAGCTGATTGATAACTAGGTATAACCGAAGTCTATTAGACACACAATAACTATATTTACTTACCTGGTAAAAATAACCACTGTACGATGATTTAGAAACCAAAAAACTTGATACGTAATTTTAATTAATAATCTATCACTGAGTAGATAAACGCTCATTGATTTATCACGTACATGTTCACTGAGTGTAAACAATGTAGATGGTTTATTTTAGCAGTTTAATCGTTATGTGTAATTATGTTATATCTAGCACCATACATTTTGATACTTCAAATTGTAGTATATAAAATTAGCAGTTTCTAAGTTTATATAAACAATCATTTGTCACAAGGTATGTAATACATGAAACGAACAATCTAATAATTAAACTTGGTTTATCGCATTAAATTTTACAAAACTAAGATTTGCAAGAAAAAATTTCAACACATTTGATTGACACTATTATCATGCATCATAGATTAGATCGCTTTTAGTTTTAACTCAATCACACTGGTTCATGCAGTTTTTATCCACATTGATGATTAAAACCTATAACGCTGATCGCTTTCTGAAGATTAATGATATATACTTCTACAGAGAACCGGTAATCATTTGAATGAAGGCAGCAGAAGTTTTGTACACTATCCAACTAAGTTTCAGAACCATACATTCTCTGTTCCTCAAGGTTTCTCGGTACGTATAAGCATAAAGTGGTGCACTGACTGATGCCTCAATACATGATAATAAGGCATAGAAAATGATAATCGGTGCATCTTATCATTTCTTTGATGTACTCATTTTAAATATAAGTATCTAAACACATATATTAAAGCTCCCCGTGTATTGAATAACTACTAATCTGCTCATACTCGTAATGCTAGTCTACTAAACTGTGAACTTTGTGTGAACTAATGATTCTTTCAAACTTGGTTTCGAATTCTAAATACGATATGTTCGTTTGTGCTCATATAGTTCTTCTTAGTTAAATTGCGTTATTTCTGGAATTCCTAGTTTCTACTATCATTCAAATACTCCTAATCATCACATTGGCGTCGCGATGGGACGGTTGGACATACATTCAGATTTTAATGCTTTCGAGGATTACATGGAAAGGTTTAAAATCTGGGCTATGACCAAGGAAGATGTTGAGGATTTTAATATTGTAGCTCATTTTCTTAAATTAATCGGAAAAGAAGCCTACAACTTAATAAAGACTTTGGTATTTCCAGACAAGCCGATTTCACGCCCTTATGCAACTCTCAAGCAACTACTACTAGACCATGTGAAGTGTACAAATTTCGAATGCCATAAAGGAGAAAAATTTCATAAAATGATTTGTCAGGATATCAGGAATTTCACTACTTTACTACGTCATCTCAGTCCAATACGTAACCAAGGTTACTCAGATAACAATCCATTGAGTTGCGATAGAGGTCACGAAAACGGGCAAAAGTTAAGTCAATGTTTGTCCTGTGACAAGTTTCACTCGTTTTATTCATGTGTATTTCTTAATTCTAAATCCCTTAAATGTGGTGAGATTGAACACATTCAGTCAGTTTGTAATACTGCTGTTCATTTCTTTGCAACTAATACTAAATTTTGCTATTTTGATCCTACTGAGTATTTCTAGTGATAATTTATCTTTACCCACGATTTCGAAAATCAGTTTAGAGTCACGTAGCAGTCCAGAATTAAATGACACTCAGAATCATTGTGAGACCAAAATTCCTAGACAACCAACTTCTTATAAGATTCCCCATGCTATTATATCGGATATGGTTTTTCCTAATGATTAGCATATTTCTAAAGGAATTTCTTAAAAACTGAGGAAAATATGTTGAATGAATCAAATCGTGATCGAAAATTCGATTCAGTCATGATAGATGCTGATTTTTCTAATGATCCTTATTCTTTAATGAAATTCTTAATAAATTTGAGGAAAATAATTCGGAATCAAATCCTGATGTCAAGTCAAATGTTATTTGTCCTAACAATGAATTTATCCGCAGTGATAATCCCAATGAATGTGACAAATATGTCACATATCTGATATTATTGTATCAGATGTTGGATATTCTCACAACCAATGTATGTTGAGTATGAATCAGAGGGAATAGCAAGTTTCCCGAAGTAATCAGTTTACACAGGCGAAAAAGTCAAATCGAACGCATGATTAAACAAATGGGTATGAGGCGGATGCATATTTTCTACTTGATTATTTTTCAGCTGACAAAATTCTAGACGAATCACGTGTTATCAATGCATATTTAACTGTGTATTCCAACATTAAAAGCACAAAGAATATGTATAATATTTTTCATGCAAGTCAGTCATGTAGTGATTTACTTATATGATGAGAAAGCGGTTGGTGTGATGGAAACATTTATTATCATAACAAACTGTACCAGTGATTGTTTTACTGTATCTTTATGTTTAATTGTGCTAAAAACACACTTTTTCCGTTGTTTGTGACCTTAAACTTACGTGCGCACGGTAGTCTCGACTGTAAACTTTAGCACGAGCTCGGTATTATTTCGATACCACGAGATCTCCAACAAATATATCCTAACTACAATATACAACTGTTCTAAGATTTATCCTACTGAGGGATTTAGCCTGGTAATTGGCACGTAATCCATCTGTAGTGGTGATGGTAATCAACTGCGACTCGACATTTCCACACCTGGTGAGCGACAACTTCGAACACGCCTCAACTGCTGGAGGATCTCCCGAAGAAGCCAATCAAGGTGAGTATATTATTCATCTATCCACATTTGTTGCATATTTCATGTCGATACCTTTTAAAATATATTATACTCACAACGACCTTTCGAAATGGTGGATAGCGATAAGAACAGTGTTAATATAATAGACTCCAAAGTACAGGTTATTAGTTTTCGACCTGTTCCTTTTATCCCTCCAGAAATCTGGTTCGCGGCACTGCAGGTTCAGTTCGAGATCCGCCGCAATACGAATCAGCGGCACAAGTATGCCTACGCTCTGGGAACCTTACCTGGGGATCATACAGTCGCTGTTCGTGAGATTGTCCTCAATCCTAAGGCACCTGACGTCTACGATCGTCTCAAGGAGGTGATTCTCAGACATTTCCTCCCATCGAGGGAGGAACGATTGAAGACATTATTAGCATTCCACCCCCTGAGTGATGCTAACCGAGCCACCATCTCACGCGCCTGCAATCTTCAGCAGGACTCACGACAGCAGATTCTGAAATAGTTAAGGAATTGTGGCTCGAATATTTACCAGCATATATACAGCTTATGATCGCGGCCCTGCGCGAGGACACATCACTTACTCAATTTGCCCTCATAGCAGACAAAATATTAGCGAGGACTAGCACTCGGTGTCCACCGCACCTTTGGGTCCGGTACCCGCCATTGTCGAGCCCCCTGCTCATACACGGTGGAAAACTCCGGTGCGGCGAGTAAATGTTGTCGTACTCGCTGGCCCCCTACCCCAGGTTGGCCACTTATCTTACGTGTGCAACTATCGCACTAACGCTAGGTACCTGGTAGATACAGGTGTCCAAGTTTCTATCATACCGATTGGTAACAGTAAGTTTCAAGCTACAATGTTTCGACTACGCGCTGCGAATGACTCAGTCATTCCTACCTCTGGTACACGACAGCTTACGGTTAATCTGAGTAACCGACGACAGTATCTGTGGACGTTCGTCATTGCCAACGTTCCCACAGCCATATTCGGTATCGATTTTCTACAGCATTACGGATTGCTAGTCGATTCATGTAGGCTGCAGCTGATCGATACTTCATCGAAAAGTAAATTCATGGGCTTTAAAGCTCAGACAGTATTTTCTAAACTTTATTTTTTTTACTACCATTGATACTAATACTGTTTCCACTCTTTCGTTACCCATGCCGTTATTTTCATCTCAATGTGTTGATATGGTGTGACAATTTGTGACGATGCTAGGTCATACGTTGACTGTAACTAAATTTTACTACTAACAGTAACAATCCAGTGCAAAGTATTCATCAAGTAAATATTATTGTATTCTGCCTTCAGCCACACTGTGTTGTGTGAAGGTTAGTGAAACTGCCAAGCTTTCAAAACGGAAGTTTGTAGTGTAGTATTCAAACCTACAACTACACTTACTGGCTTCAAACAAATAATCTTAACTTTATAAGAAAAACTATTTAAAATGCTAGGCGCTGTTTAGCCATAATTTTATCTTTGGAAAAAAACAAAACAATGATATGAAGTAAAAACGGAACAAAAGAATATGTATAAAGAAAATAAGTTTGGGCTTCCTGATAACCATCTTTTGATTTTACGTCGGTATTGTAATCCCACGGTCTTCATCTGTTTCTATGCCTATATCAGACTGGAATAAAATGAATGACTGAAGTATATGTTTCTAATTAGAAACTATAAATGTACTGATCAAGTTCGTAAAGTGATATATTTACATTACCTCAATAGCCAACCTGTAATTCACGGTGTTGTTCATTGAAAGCAAAAAAATAAAGCAGATTAAAATTCAGTAAATATTGATGTACAGCCACACATGAATTTATCCTAATAATTCAATGTGGACAACCATTCATACAGATAAACAGCCATCTCGCAAATCGACTAATTTGATCACAAATAAGCCAAAACAAAATGTCAATAACTCCATTCATTTGTTTATCCTTTTCGTGTTACGTAATCTTATCCTTTATGATTAGTCGAAGTAGCTATTTCCATAGCTCACGAATGTGTAACAGAGATATTTCTTAATCAAAGCGAACCTATCCTGTTACACAATTAATCCAATGTTTTAATTTTTCTCCACTCACAATGGTATTTCTTTCTTCATTCTTCATCTTAAGCTACTAACTCATCTTTAGAACGTACTCCTTAATTACTCTAACGTAATTGTTGATGTCAATGCTAGATATAGCCAAATGTAACTTGAAGGACAAATTTTCTTTCTGATTGCGCTTTTGATGTTATGACTGATACCTTAACGCTAAACGAGCAAGGAGTTGTAAATACAGCGTTTATTTTGTCTCCATTGGTCGTACCACTATTTAGTTTTGAGATATCTAGTTCAGCCATTGGGCTAGAATCGTTGTGAGAATTCCACCGTTTTAGAAAAAACTATAATAACCTACCGAAAATTTATCTAAACCTTAATACATTTGCAAATACATTTAAAAGAGTAATATCTCTGTTTTTCCAAATTTACTTTGAAACTATTTAAAACAAAAAAATCCAAGTTTAGACAAGAATATAATACGAGTAAAGGGAGACCATTTTAAAAGCTGATGTCAATGTTTTATAACTCGAATTCATAAGTGATCTTATCAGTTTTTATTTAGCTCCTTTGTCTCCCTAAAAGAAAGGAGTACTACAACTGAAGATCTAGAAGATAAGAAATAAAAATTGGGAATGTATGGTTTAAATGAGACAGTTCCTACAAACATTTAACTACATAACATTCAAACGAACGGATATTTACTAATTTAAATACCAATGTAAAACAGCAGTGTTTTACAGGGAAGATAAAATTTCAGATCCTAGAGTAGAATAATACTAACTGGAGTTAGAATCAATTCCTACGCAGTCATTAACTCTTCAACAGCCTTTTGTATCAACAGTCAGGGGAACAGAAGTGTAACCAAGTTAAAATTTGACAATCAAATATAATAGATAGGAAAGACCTTTCAAAATTTTTATTAAGCGCTAAGAACGAGTAGAAAACTTCCCATAGCTTACCATTAACTGTTTCTTGCTGGAAGGATAACTTTCAGCCACGGCATCAACAATATTCATTGCCTGATAATTGAACAAGAATCGGTAACAATGGTTAACAAATTAAATCATGGAAAAATTAAATAGTTCATCCAGAAATTAAGATGATATTAGTGCCCAGTTCACTGTCAAGATGAAATTACAACCTTCAAATAACTGCATAGGAATAACATTTCAGTATGTACTACAAGAAAATACATAGTCAGTAAGTATCAGCAACTAAAGAAAAAGAATTAGGAGCCATGTTTATAAAGTAGTCAAATTATTTAAGATAAAAAGTTCCAAAACGTAGAGCAACAAGGTAATCAAATTAGAATAGGGGAAAAAATTCCAAATATAAATAGAATACTAGACCAATACAGATATGATAAAGGACTAGTAGAAGTAAGAGGTTGTTACTCATTCATATGTATATAGTATATAAAACAGCTATTACTATTTAAACTAATTACTATGACTACATAGTATGGTGTGAAACAGAAAAAAGAAGACGTAGCGAAGAAATGAGGATTAAAGTCAAGACAAACTGTACAAATATAATCGTTGTAAGCCCAGTAAATGATATTCAGACAACAGTATTTAAAAAAACAAGTGTTAAGATTTTACAAAATCAATTTGATGTTAAACAAGCAGTGGTTTTTTCATGAAAACTTAGCTGTAATTAAGTATGTGTAGAATATGAAGTAATAATATAAACGTTCACTCCAAATGACAAACTATTTTAGGGCAAATATGCACTACTAGTGTATTTCTCGTGGGATAGTTATTTGGTAGATGTATTTTTATCTTTATATATTACATCTGCATAGATGTTTTCGCCACAGAAAACTTGTCAACTACTCTAAAACAATTAGTTCCTGTGATAAATTTTGATAATGCAATGAGAAGACAAAGGTTGTCAGAAGTATATGATATATTTGCGCAATACGCTTCGAACAATCTGACCACATATATACTTGTTAAGACATTTTATATGAAAAGATCAACAACTAGATAAATTAAAAGGTAAGCTGAAACCAAGATAATAATAAAGTACACAAAAACAATGTGGAAACAACGGTGGATAATAAATCAGCATTACCAGGGTAGGTATACGGCAAGAACGAATTATTTTTGAACATATAAAGCGGGTTTGAGTTTCTGTATAACCAAGGCTTCAATAAACCTAAGCATACACCCTTGAAAGCTGTTGCACAAGACAACAAAGGTTTCCTCGGTATCAAACTTATGACTGGTCTCAACCGAGTGTTTTGTAATAGATGAAGATATTTGTCTATCCTGTAACCTTATTCGACCATCAGAATTCGCTTGTTTTTGCAGCTTGTTAAATGTGTTTAGTCAAACTTGCAGCTAACGATTGATCTTCTCTATATACGTGTTTTCACACATGTAAATTGATAAACGCATGGGGATGTGACACAATCGCTCACATACTATTTGTGCTTTTGCTGAAACATAGACCTTGACTTTTTAATAACGGAGAGTTGGATTGCATAAAATGTCCTATTGATAGCTAATTTAAGTCTTCGTTTCAACATGAGACTATTTGAGTCACCCCTAAATGGTAAAGTAATGAAGACTCGCCTTTTGGGTACCAAAACACCATAGGTCTCATAGTAATGCAACCTTTGCAACGGTTTATAAACTTCTTCTACTACTGTAGTGAACGAAAACACAGGTGGGGACAATCGAATGTATTTGAACACAAAATTACAGAACATCTTAGTAAAATCTGAGAACCATACAGTAAAAACTTAATTTGTAAAATGTCAGTCAGTTGTCTAAAACTTGACTGTTACTTTGCAAATGTCAATCAATCGTCTTAGAGTTTACTGTTCCTTCATTTCCATACCGATTGCTTTCTGTTCCCGTTCTTTCCTTCTCGACCTTCTGCTGCTAGACATTCCATTCCTGACCAGCGTTATGTACTACTTATGTCGAGATAAGTAGCACACATTGCAATACTACTATAAACAACTAGTCTTTAATCTCAGATACTGATTTGATTTACCACTTTTACTCATCAGACAGTGAACAAATAGTCATTCTAAAGATCTTATAAGCGACTACATAACTTTGTCATGTAAACCAAAAGTCGTATTTTACACTGATCTTAGCTGTAGGGTAAGGACAAACTTGCAACTGTCTAATACTGCTTTACCCCGATTTTTTTGTTTATTGAAAAACATACGTCATTAAAAACTAGTTTCTTGATTCAGTAATTCACTCTCCAAAATAAAAGGAGATGGACAAAAGTTCCATAACTCACGATACGTTTACGCTTCTTCCATTCGTTGATCATTTTCGTATGATTTTCAGAGACCTAGTAAGACGGAAACATACACACGTACACATGCTTATTAACTTTTTTAGCCGAAATAACGCAAGATAACCGAAAAGTTAAAATAGATTTACAATATAAAGGCCTAGCCAACAGAAAGTATTAGGGGACGTAAATAATAATTTCTCAAATCTCGACAGGAATCAAAATCTGTATTTCAGAAAATTCTTCAACTGAATGCATTTACGCTCATGCTTGATTTGATTTGCAGACCACGGAAACCATCACTTTATAAGAACCTATTCGGATCCTTCTACAAATACAATATCGTTTATAGCCTCTGGATTATCGCCTTCAACACGACAACAAAAAACAAAAATACAACTTCAGTTCGATAATTGATTTATACTTGTTTAATTTTCCAAGGACTACAATAGTAAAGAGTATGAAGGGCCCTTAAAAAACCAACGATAAGAATTTGGAACACATTAAGTGGAAAATCAGCAACACATAACATTACAGTCAAACTGTCAATAACATTAACTTAGATTGGCAGTTGTCACATGATGACAGTCAAAATACTGATTTCAGATAGTGCGTGAAACGTGTTACGGTGGTAAAGAATAATCCAAGAAAATTATAACTTAACTAGACATGACTAAGCATTGTTAAAACGGTTCAAAAAACAATTCGAAGACTCAATAGAGCAAAAAACATTTTGAAAATCCTTGCATAATCACGCCAACCACAACCCTATAATCTGTACCTATTGACATGTCTCGGTCCGATTGTCAGTGATTTCATGAACTGATGCCATGTTTTAGTCTCGCCGCCCCTAGCTTTCTTCCAGACAACTCCTGCACCAGAAGACATCGCTCATCGAGGTAGGAGCTGGTTCAACATACGTGACATGTCCCAACAACTCAGTTAATGAAGATTCACTGCCTCATCAATCGATTCGCCATCCTTACTTCCTATCCTATTTCTAACCCAGGCATTGGTAACTATGGTCCAAAAATACAGGAGCAATGCTTCCAAGACACCTATCATCGAGTACTAGTAACCTACGAATATCCTCTGTTCTTAACGGCCATCGTTCACATCCATAAAGTAGAATGGAGCAAACTGATGGGCAGTAAACTCGTTTGTTGGTTGGCAGATGGATATCTCTCCTACGCCACAAGTGACCCAAGTCGGCAAAAGTCAATTGTGCCTTCTAAATCCGTGCCAAGACTTTGTCAGACATCAGACCATCAAGACTGATGAAACTCCCATGATACTGAGAAAACCTATTTGGCTGTCTAATTGTGTTTACTTTGACTATCGGTTCGTTTGGTGGGTTGCTTCAGTGACTCAGTCTTTTGATCACTTAACTGCCCGCAACAGAAATGTGTTTATCACAAAGAACTGAAAGACTCCTCAATAGTTTAGTTATTTTGGATGAACTATATCTGGATAATTTAATAGTATCCGATTAATGTTTAAGATCAGGATAAAAATCTTTAAAATACCCTCCTCCAACCTACCTGTCCTTCGGGCTCTTTAACGTGCACTTTGTTTCATTAAGAGAAGATATAAAAATGTGATTTCTCTTAACTCGATACAAATATTGTATCAGTTTGATGTAGTGGATTCAGATATCTGTCATAAACCCCGATCGTAGCTGTTACCTTGATGTGGTGAGTTTATGTTGTTTAACGCATGAACTTTCGGGATGATTCCTGTGGGTTAACAACGTGCTAATGAAGTTAAGGCATAATTACCAAGCCTGATTTTCGATATCGTTGACATGTCGTGATAGCACTACGTAATAAAACTGGTATGGTGCACTCAAATATTGATTAGATGTAGAACCGCGAAATACAACAGTACTTAGTAGATAAGTTTTCAAGCAAAAAGTGTTCTAGTCACAGTAGCAACGTTAGTAACATGGGTAATTTATTTCAAAATTATACGGAAATATAGATAACTTTCAATGGAAAACTAACCGATTTCAAGTCAGCTTTAGTAATCCCTGGTCCTTTAGCTTTGAGTGCTTTCACTTCCGTTTCGATTTCCTTTAGCTTTAAACAGACGATGAATGGAATATTAAAGTAGTCAAGAGTAGTATATTAAATTGTATAAAAACGTTTCGTTGTTTACAACAAGATTATTATTACTATTCATTGAAGACGACTAACATATTTGTGTAAACAGACTGACGACTACAGCTTAAAAACCAATGTGAAATGTAAACAGTGCACTAAAATAATAAAAGACCTATCTCTCAACAAAAATAATTATAATAATCCAACTAAGGAAAGAGACGGACCACAGAACTATAATGTGGTAAGGACATCTCCTACGAAGTTTCAGTTGACTTTAGATGAACTAACGAATATCCCTCAATTAGATATACCCACGACGGCACCCTGATAATTATTCTTCTACCATGACAGCGAAAAGCATGAGAATGCAGAGATTTTCAGGTATTTAGGTGAGGCGGTTTAGGAACTGTCATCACGTGGGCTAAATTAATGATCATGGTGTTGGTGAAAAGATATTGATCCTTCTAATTGGGTTGGATTTAAAGTGACGGATATTTTATGATAACATATGTATCCTGTTCAGAAGTTTCCGAAATTCCGGAATATATATTTTTTATGTCTGATGGCAAACGCAATGGAGTTGATTAAACAAACAACCATCCTCTGCCTAAGCCTAGGTCCTATAAGCTGTAGTGTGCTGCTAGCTGAAGAAATCTCGGCGCGAATATAAGTAGTTAGTTTGAGCTTACTAACGTCATATAATCGGGCAATATAATCGACCATTAATAAAATGGTGAGTACAGAACAGTTTTTGTATTACCATAAGGGTGTGAAAAATGGCCTTTGAGGGTTTAGGATACGTACAGAATCCTTGTATTTGATGGAGGCTATGTTTGAAGTACTAAATCCGTGCAACTGAACTACAAAATAAATACAGAGGCCTTGCGTCAATTAGTAAGTAGAGGTGGTAAATCAGCTGATAAGATTGTGAACCTAAGGTGGTTTCAATTTGATATAAATGCTCAAACACTGCCAAACATGTTTTATGTTTAACATAGTAGATTGGTATATCACAAGAGAAAATAGACCACAAGATGATGTTAATCCATGGAATCAGCAGCTATTGCCATGATAATTTACATTATCTGACAACCGTAGTAAATCTTCGAAGACCTTAAATGATATACCGTTAAATCAGTAGCCACTTAACACATGAATTCATTCTTTATCTTACAATTTCCAAATACTTTATTTTACTTTTATCTCTCGTTTTTTAATTTTCTACTGCTAGCATTTCTGCTTTGCTTCTCGTCTGGTTGACTGGATTTTTCCGACTGACTTCAAACGTGACAACTAGAACCAACTAATACTACGGCCTGGTTTTATGTTGCTTTTATGCCAAATCACACAATCAATGAAATTAAGTGGTTATTTTCAGATGCTTGAAAGACTGACTGTTTAAGGGCACCCAATACTTATCTCAGTATTATAAACTGAGACCATAAAAAACTATGACAGTCAAAGTGATGTGTGGGCGAGGATGACAATGATTGGTTGTCTTGATGAGTCAGACATTAGATAGGATGACAGGTGTTATGTGTTATATATATTCCCCTATCCTTATTATGTATTAACTGTTCCTTGTTGATGGACACTTATTGATTGACTGTTCTTTGTGTCGGATTTTGGTGTGGAAATATATTGACGTTATAGTCAGGCTAATCTCGTGTTCTTGATCTGAGTTGTGTTGAAGTCCTGTAGAATAGACACTGGGTGGGAATCTAGTGTAGATATTCGTCTAAGGCAAATTAACGTCCCACATACGTGTAAAAAGTGAAAGGACTGTTGTAACCAGAACCCCAGCGTTATAAGCAGTATCCTCTCTCTTCGTATCGTTTATAACACAAAGTCTGTCGAAAAATTCGACAGCCGATAGGATTTGCACAAATGCAGTTATTTCAACAGTTTGAGTAATTAACTCACTTTTAAATAAGTACAAACAGAACCTTATTGTCAAAGCTAGGGTTTACATTTTTAATATCGCTTAGTATACACTTGATTTGTAAATAAATGTCAAAAAACCAACTACTGGCTCTTCGTTCTCCCTGTAAAAATTATTAGCCGTTAATGAACAAACCAACACACTAAATAAATCCTTAAAAATAATTTTTCCACAAAATTAAACTTAGCTAGTTAAGAAAATATTCACCTTTTCCTTTACTTGAGTAAGCTCTTTTTCTGCTTCTTCCTTTGTAAGACTAGAGGTAACCCTTTTAAGTTCTAGACAAAAGTGAAAAATTAGAACTGGTGCACCTTACCCTCATTGACACTTTTCAGTTTCTTTTGTTCTTCTGTTAATTCAACCGATAAATTTGCATTTTGAACCTCCATCTTTTTAATCTTATTTTCATCGAATGAGGGGAGCTTATTCTACAATGAATTAATAAACTTCGGTGCGTTATGTTAACCTGGTCATAAACATAAACCTTTTGCTTTCCATAAGCTTTCTCTTTAATTGAACCTTCTTCAACAAGATCATCCAGAGCTCTAGAAATACCCTACAGAATCGCTAATTTAAGCAGGTATAGTTACCGTTTTTCCATAATTCTTTAAAGCATTACACACATCAATAACGCTAAAAGGTCTATTCTCTTTCTCAAAAAATGTGAGAACATCACCTTCGTAAATATAAGACAGATATGAATAAAAAATACCTTTGCAAGCAAAATTAGACATGATGGTCTAATTTTCCGAATAAATTATCAATTATACAGTATGCAGAAGCCAAGTATGTTTAGTTCAAAACAATTCAAAGCTAGGGAAGTGAATGTTTGACAATCTCTCAAAATAACGCGTCAATCTTAAAATCAAAGGTAAAACTGGGAAACCAGTTGGCAAACAATTTATTGGATCCACCTAAACAGTGTACAGCGATCAAGGGTCTAAGAAACAACAATAATAACGGTAATGTAACTCAGTAACCTATTACCGATCCGTATACTCGTTAAGGAAACACTTCTCCTGTAAGGAAGAGCGATAGTTTTTGACTGCCCGAACCCAAGTGGCTGGTTAGTATTCAGTCAGTCATTACCAACGCAGAGCTTGGAACGAATGAGCATAAAAAAAGTGAGACAAAATTAAAAGGATGAGCAGCGAAGTTATCAGAATATTCGTAGCACCAATGATAATAGAATCAAGCTCTAAAGCAAGTGCATGAAGGAATATTGAAAATCTCGATCTAAGGGAGGATGTGAATCAAATGCATCTGGGATATTGTAATGGATTTTGAGCCACATCACCCAACGTCGCCAATCAATCGTCGTGGTCGTCACACAAAACCTGGGATCCAGCTGGGTTAAATTATTTTATTACTTAAGGGAAAGATTTTATTGATTTGAACGGATTTTCGATAGTAAAAATAAAAGAATGTTCATCGATAGATGAATAGTGGCACACGATGGCTGAGTGATCGCTGACCACGAGAACGAGAAAACAGCTCTGTAGGTTATTTACTCTAATGAGTGAAGACATGACTATTAGATCTAGTTTCTGTTTATCCTATAAATTCTGTTCCCAAGCCAGTCAGGTCATTTCATCTACCATTCGTAGTCTTTCTGCACAAATACTGTGGAAAACTTTTACAAGCATCCATAGGTCCCTAAACAAAATAGTCGTAAACAAATACTTCCTCAGATGATAGTATCATAAATGTTCCGCTTCAGGGTTATAAAAAGCCATAACACCATGAAACTCAAAGGTTACGTGAAATAAACATACGTATTTGATCCTTATTACGGTTTTAGTGATAAGCTTTTGATTTCGAAAGTTCCTATTAGCTAGAGGTCGGTGTTAAAATTTAACGACTATTTACAGAGCCGTTCAACATCGCAATTCTGATGAAACCACCATATTTCTATAGAAAATTTATCACCAGATATAACTGTTACTCCGTTTAGTCATTTAAATGGGTTAAAGTAAGCCCCTTTACGCCCAGATTACTTGACATGAGTTATGATATGGATAATTTTTGATAAAATGAAATCTGACAGACTTCAACCAAATACAAATGATTTGACATACTTCTTTTACTCATAATTTCGCAATCCATGGGCTTTAAGACTTTCGAATTTCCCAACACTGTGAAAATACCATGTAAATCTTGGGAAGAATACCCTAATAAATGTAGATTTTGAGTAAAATTCCTAGACCGGATAAATTCTTCCCAGTTGGGAGTTCGAGTTATGATAGTTGCTAATAAAACCCATCGCTCCAGGGATGACAGCTCTTATGTGAGATATTACTATTCACTTCAACTACAGTAACAAATCTTTAAACACATGAATACATGCTGATGGGGTATAGTACGTTGAACCGATGCACATATGTGCCAGGCCTTGCGGAAAATTTACATTGCATTTGACTGACTGAAAAATGCACATATACGGTTAAAATGGCTGTGGGTAGAGTAAAAGCCCTCGCTTAATGAGTTTACGTATCTAGTAGCAATAGACCATTATTCCCAGGACAAAAGAATCAAGAGTATTAGCAAATTAATATGGAATAGTGTTTGAAGTTCATGAAGGGCTACAGAATTGATTGAACCATAGCCGGTAACGAAATCTAAGGCCTGAATAGTTGTAACACGGTGTGCATACAGTTTAGTTTACTGCCGGACCCTTAATATTCGGGTAGTTGCCCTAAGGTTCATAATGGAACTGAACTTAATTGGGTCATCCACAGGATGTTTGGAATGTTAAATCACTAGACCTCATATTCTGAAGTATAAAGATCCATACTGAGGGTTTTCGGCATAAGGTGAGTTGGAGTCCCTAAATGACTTCGCAGCTTGTCTTTTAAGTATGCTATAGAGTATACTTGTCCTTTCGAAGCGAAGGATTAACCAACACATGACCGTACTTTAAGTATGACCTAACGAAATTGTTAAAGATTAGATTAATGTTTTTTTTTAACAAACTGGCCAAGAATGGCCTTCAAAGTTACCAGTACAATGTTTCTCCTGAAGGCATTTCTGTCGTAGCGTAAGATTTTAGATGATACAATATCAGGATACTGTTCTTTCAGAAATGACGGTTCTCGATGGGGATTACCCAAGTTGCATGTGCAGTTTTTAACACGCTGCAAGTGTCTGAGACACCCATATAGACTACACATCGAAGTGTTGAATATATTTTTGTCTATCTAAATCTGAAGTCAAGTCATATTCTTATAGGTCAGATTATCATTCTGGTTTTAAGCTTCACCTCAAAGCTCAGTCCAGCCGGCATCCTAGTACTGAACCCCTCACGTTGGACCACACTAAGATACTGAGAAAGATTATTTTACTCTGGCCTTAATAATATATAAGTATTCGCAGCAAGCCAGTGCAAGCAAGTTGTTTAGCAATGTAATGAACGACTAGTTAAGCTAGCTGGATTTACTGTCAGAGTGAATCACCCGATGAGATGCATATAAATTCTCAGATCATCTAGATTTCAATTAACTACAACTTCTCAACTGACGATACAGATCCAACCAATCTACCAATAACTTTAAACCAAGGTCGTTTGTAACCACATGAAGAAGGCGCCAGGATTACTAGAGATATATTGTTGGTGTTAACAAACAACCACCACATAACTGAATAATTAACCTTTTTAAAACGAAAACTTGCAAGCTGTTTATACCTACTTCCTTCATAACGCTTCATTCTTCACTATTCAAACGTAAGAATAGGAGATCAATCAAACTATGTAAATTCTTGCGATTTGCGCTGTGTATATCCAATATCGCTTTGAATGCATCAACAGAAAAGTCTGAAATTACTCATTCTGGCTAAATCCTGGTAATTCACTTCTCGGTGCGAGAAACGTAAGCAATTTAACTCCGGTTCTGAACTTCCTTAGAGTGTCCTCTTAGACGGTCAATCCTAGACGGAAGGAAAAGATAAGGCACATTAATACCAAGATCTTGATTCATTATAAGGCAAACCAGTATTAAGACGTCTCGTAACCTGTGTTAAAATAACGGAAATATGTCGTAGAGTTTCAAAGAGACTTTTCCCTATTTTTGTCCCTTGTCGTTGAACTTGATCAGACATATCCGCTTCTTACGTAAAACAAAGACTCGTTACTTGAATTTCACATTTCGAACACGGTAGAACAAACGTTTCTGAAGATTGATCTTGGTGAAACATATAACCAAATTCCTATGATTGCAGATGACATTCCTAAAACTGCTGTCATCACTCATTTCAGACCCTACGAATTTTTGGACATACCTTTCAGTTTGAGATATGTTGCACGAATCCCTCAGAGATTCATTGATGACGTCTCTAAAGGTTGAAACTTCGTGCACGTATGTGTAGATGGCTGCTTGGCCGCTAATCCGTACACAGAATCTCATATTCAGCACATGGGCTTTGTTTTCGAACGATTGCACAAACACGGTATTACTGTAAACATTCAGACATGTCGGATCGAATCCGACTTCACAGATTTTCTCGGACAGACTATTGATACTCAAGATATTCGTCCTCTGTAAAGCAAAGTGGTGACCATTCTAGATTACCCAGAATCGACCACAGTCAGGCAACTACGTACATTCAACGTCCTGGTAAATTTTCTGCGGTTGATCTGTACCAGTTTTAACCCACAGCCCTGAAGCTATAACCCAAGCAAATAGGGACAGATAAGAGAAGTTTACTGTATGACACACCTGTAGGTAGGGATCGCCCAATCTTGCGGAAACATTATCGACGCAATGTCTTCAATACGTCGCAAAAGCTTACTTATCCAGCAAATGTCCTATAGGCTCTTCCGAAACTCCCAATGCTCGTTTCGACCATGTTCAACTCGATGTGGTATGACCCTTAGCAGACTTGAATAGACCCTATAAACTCCTAAATTGTGTAGATTGTTTCACGTGATAGTCAGAACCAGTATCTCTGAAGGACAATAATGTTGAATCAGTGGCCTGTTTAACATAACAAGGTCAACGGTAGGCTCTTTGGGCTTAAACTTCGAGCTGGTCACGTCTTAGGATCACCATTACCCCAGTGGTGAAGGGAGTGGGCTGTAGCGATAAATAAAGCATGGAAGGCTCTTCCTAGAATTATTCCGTTACTTAGCAAAAAGACTATCCCCCTATATAGTTTAGAATGATCATCTAAATAATCTTTTCCTCTAGTTTGGGGATTACACTGGTTAAACTAACAGATCAATAGTTACCAATCAAGTCTGCACCCCATCCCACTTAATAAATCGAGCTGATGCTTGCGTCTTTCCAATCTCTTGGTAGTTTGGAGACCTCAAAGACATCACAGGTATTGCTAGAGGTAGCTAATGACATGGTATATTGGCCAGAGTTATGCGCAACTTCTTTCAGTTATTACACGGCAGTGTGTGCTAGTTTTCAAGTCCTGGCTGACAATCATTCCAAGATCAGTGTGTCAGACCAATCGATGCTCGAAAACTATCCAACATAAATGAACTAGTTTCATCTACCCATAGCATTCTCGGGATCTCCAGGACTCCAAGGATCGAGCTTATTTCTGTCACGTGAAGGCCTATAGATATCACGACTACTCAATGCTTCAGAAAGCTGTTGTCAGAAATACACATACAGTTGCAGAGGAAATCATTGATAAAATAATGCGAAGCCACTTCTGAGCAATAGTTGATGTGTCAAGTCGTATGCGATCTGATCTGGCTAGGTGTTGTGAGATATATTCAACTCGGCGTATTTAAATGTGATCTGTTGAGGATGCCTGTCTGGGTGCACTGAGTTACGAATGTATCCAGTGAAACTAATCAGCTCAGCGTCAATGTCAAAGACTGACAAAAATAGTTTATTTCCGTGGTTTGTCTACTGTTCAGGCTTTAGTCAACCCAGGACGAGGTTGCGGATTTCTGCATCGCCACCAATAGTCTTCTCAATTAATACGGCAACACTTAAGTTTAGTCGTTCAAAAATTGAGGAAAACCATTCAGTTGCATTCACAGAGAGACTCGACCTCTTGTACATATTAACGTCTACTGTAGCCGGTGGATATACCCGTCCGTTATATATGGCTAGTACGAAAACAAAGATTTGGTGTCTCGTGGACACTGGACCAGAAGTCAGCGTCTACACGACTTTGTCCTCACCTGTGGATGTCAAGCGGTAAACTGATAGTTATTTGCCATAACAGGTATTTTTACCCCAATGCAGTTTTATTCAAACCCATAAACTAGGTTTTAGTCATTGCAGACGTGACAATGTGAACCATCAGAACAGACCTGTTACCATACCTTAACCGAAACAACGACCGAAGCAGATGGAGACCGGTGGATAAAAGTATCAAATTATCTGTCTGGAGAAATCCTTTTTCTGATTGTAGGCTAAGGCCCATCAGAAAGTAAGAGTTAATCGACCTATATTTCGGACTGATGATCGATAAACATATCGAAATGTGGTAGCCATTATTGGAATCATCACACATAAGCATCAATTTTTCACATCAAATTCCTACAGGACCGCATGATTAGTTTCCAACTGGTGATCACTGATGACTTAATTTGAATACTACCCTTTATCGTCACGAGTTACTGTGTATCCAAAAACCGACATATCTCAGAAGCTATGAGTGTTTTTTTTCAAAATCTGAACTGGTCAAAGCACATAAATAAATCCCTAAAGTGATTGTGAGGTGTTGAAATCAACAAGAATCACGTGCCATAAATATAAGTGACGTGATGTTGTACTGCTTAAGCTTAATTATTCTTTTCAAGATGATAAACAGTGACCTTTGCTTATGTGATTATCGGGGAGATGATGAGTTGTAAACAAGTGGAGTACAATTCCCGACTCATGTCTATGATAACGGCATTGACCCTTATCAGTGTTGTGGTAAAATTGATCGTGATGTTTTCGGTTTGCAGGAGATTTTCTCGACTGCTGATACTGATGATTTGAGTGAACAATTGTGTCGCTTAACTTCCAGTCAAACTGAAAAAGTTATTAGATGCTTACTGAATGAGCAACTGACAGAGAAAAACATAGAAAACATCTTTAATAGACTATGATAACCACGAGGAAACAGCAATATATAATTATAGTTATAAGTCGAATTATTGACAGAGTTTGTGTTAATAGTTTCATCAATTTTACCAGTCATGAAAATGCTTTATGACGACATGCAGAAACCATTATGAATAACTAGATATAGTGTTGATTGGTGACCAACAAGTGGGGAATAGGCATTGTTGTTTTACTTGTTTGGGAAATATCAGAAGATTGTGGCGTTAAACGAATCCGAGGTGTGTGAATAAATTTAAAACTGTGGTCCGAAAATATTTGTACACTTGGTGTTATTTTCGTATAAGGCGCTGGAATTTTGATTTCGAACGCTTGTTTGAGTAACAACTACGTAATAGTTTAGTTATTATACCAGCGCGGTATGAAAATACTTCGATACGGTGACTTTATTGTCTTAACTATGTTAGACGCCTTTTTAGGTAACTAATATGATAGTCCATTGTGGTGTTTAAATAAATCAGTGACTTCTTGGTATTGATGACTGTTGTAATTTTGAATTCCAAATACAATGCATTCGTTCGGGCTCATCTAATACTTCTTGATTACATTGCGTTATTCCTGGGATTACTAGTTTATACTACAATTTAAATACTTCTGATTATCATATTGGCGTCGTGATTGAGCCAGTGATGGAACGGTTAAATATAAATTCAGATTTTAATGCTTTTGAGGAGTACATGGAGAGGTTCGAAATCTGGGCTTTGACCAAGGAAGATGATGAAGATTTTAATATTGTGGCCCATTTCCTTACATTCATTGGGAAAGAAGCATACAGCCTTATAAAGATTTTGGCACTTCCAGACAAACCGATTTCACTCCCCTATGCAACTCTCAAGCAACTACTGTTGGATCATGTAAAGTATACATATTCCGAATGCGGTAAGAGAGAAACATCCGATAAAATGACTCGCCAGAACTTCAGGAATTCCACTTCCTTAATAAGTCGTCGCAGTTCGATGCGTAATCAAAGTTATTCAGATAATACTTCATTGAGCTGTGAAACAGTCCATGATGATGAGCACGAGTTTAGTAAATGCTCGTTCTGCGGCAAGTTTCACCCATGTAATTCATGTATATTTCGTAATTCTAAATGCTTTAAATGTGGTATAACTGGACACATTCAGTCAGTTTGTAATACCATGGTTCATTTCGCTGAAAGTAATGCTAAGATGGATGCTTCTAATGATCAGTTATCTTTATCTAGAAGAGGTATAACGTTATATAACAGTCCAGAGTTGAATGAAACCCAGAGTCATTGGGAGACGAAAATTCCCAACCAACCAACTTATCTGATTTCTCATGTTATTGTACCAGATATGGTTTGTCGTGATAATTCACATACTTCTGATGTAATTTCTTACAACTCTGAGAACAAAATGTTGAATGAGTCGAATCATGATCAAAAACCAGATTCAGTCGTGGTAGATGCTGGATTCCCTGATGATCCATTATTCTCTAATGAAACTCTTATTCAATCTGAGGAAAATATTTCAGAGAAATCGAATTCTGATATCATGTCAAGTGTCAGTGGTCCTCACAATCAATTTATCTCTAATGATATTCCTAATGAATGTGACAAATATGTTCCTAATGAGTCGAACTCTAGTCACATTTGTGATGTTATTGTATCAGATGTTGAATATTCTCACGAACAATGTGTTTCGAGTAGAATCCCTAGTCAGTGGTACGATGAATCAGATGGGAAAGCAAAATTTCCCGAAGCAACCAGAGAACCAGTTTGCCCAGAAGTGAAGTTTGCACAGACAGAGAATCCAAATCAAGTCCAAGATTATCCTAATGAATATGAGGCAGATGAATGTTTTCTATTCGATTGTTTCGCAGGTAAATCAAGCCTAGTTGAATCACATGTGTTAATTACATATATCAATGCATATCCATCTGTATATTCTAATATGAATGACAAAAAGTATATGTATCAGGATTTTTATTGAAGTCAAAGTCACATGATAGAATACCTCAAATCATATATCAGTGTTTATTCCCAAATACTCACATGCAGTAGTCGATGCGTAAGATTTGAGAAGATAATGCAAATTGGGAACGTCATATTGGCTAAAACATTGCGAAGTAAGGACCCAACATTATTTCGTGGGGGAGGATATTGTTGGAAAGTCCATGATGCAAATTCTAAATATCAATGGTTTCACTACAAAGCCGGCATGCTGATTGTATACAATTCCAGAACCCAGGTGAGTCTGTTCCAATTTCGGTTGTTAATTCTAATACTAATGAGTGCATTCTAGATAATACAGAGTCTACATCCAATACACTTTCGGACCGATGTAAGATAAACTTAAGAAGAAGACGAGCAATCGATTACAGACACTTACACTCCAATTCGAGCTGTGGCGGTTGTGGTGTTTAAATAAATCAATGACTTCTTGGTATTGATGACTGTTGTAATTTTGAATTCCAAATACAATGCATTCGTTCGGGCTCATCTAATACTTCTTGATTACATTGCGTTATTCCTGGGATTACTAGTTTATACTACAATTCAAATACTTCTGATTATCATATCCGTTCAATAAATAAACGCAAATACTCAAAACAATAACGACCATAGTAGGTTCAATGAAAAGTGCTAAAGGCGGTTCAAATACTTTCTAAATCCAAATGGTATAGTGGTGAGATAATGCAACGCATGTACAAGCCAGGTTAACATATACGTTGACAAGGAATACAACAATTACAAAGAAATTTGGCAAAAAATTAAAGGTTGGTACATGACTCATGAACTCCGCCTGTAGCTCCTCCAGGGGTTACTGCCGGTCCCAAGCCCGGGTAAACGAGGAGGGTTGGGCATGGGGTTAGCGACCCCATCCCGTAGAAAATCAACTCGCTAAAAAACGCTAACCAGAAAAAATCATTCAAACCATTTAAACTCTACCCTGGGAGTAGAAGGAATAATTATGACGTATCATGATGAAAGCCGAGTTCATTCGGAAGTCATGAAGCCGATGCACCTTCTTACAACCAGAGCAACAATTCTTATAGGTACATGGAATGTCCGGACAATGTGGGAGACCGGAAGAGTTTTCCAAATTGCTGCACAAATGAGAAAATACAACCTGGAGGTGCTTGGAATCAGTGAAACACATTGGACGCAGGTTGGACAACAACGACTATCTTCAGGAGAACTTCTGTTATACTCCGGTCATGAAGAAGAAAATGCCCCATATACACAAGGAGTTGCATTGATGCTGTCCAGAAAAGCACAAAATGCACTTATTGGATGGGAATCTCATGGACCAAGGATCATCAAAGCCTCGTTCAAAACAAAGAGAGAGGGCATTACAATGAACATCATCCAATGCTATGCGCCGACCAACGACTACGATGAAGACGCTAAAGACCAATTCTACGATAGGCTGCAGTCGATCTTCGAGAAGTGTCCAACCAAGGACCTGACCATTCTGATGGGAGATCTCAATGCCAAGGTTGGAAAGGACAACACTGGATACGAAGACGTCATGGGACGACATGGACTGGGAGAAAGGAACGAAAATGATGAGAGATTTGCAAACCTATGTGCCTTCAATAAACTGGTCATAGGTGGCACCATATTCCCACACAAAAACATACACAAAGCCACTTGGATTTCACCGGATCACACTACACAGAATCAAATCGACCATATCTGCATCAACAAAAAGTTCGGGAGGACGATGGAGGATGTGAGAACCAGAAGAGGAGCTGATATAGCATCCGATCATCATTTGCTGGTCGCCAAGATGAAACTAAAACTTAAGAAGCAGTGGACAACGGCGCGGACAACATCACAAAAGTTTAATACGGCCTTTCTTCGAGATGCCGACAAACTCAACAAATCCAGGATAACCCTCAGAAACAGGTTCCAGGCCTTTCATGATCTACTCAATGGAGAGGGAACTACCATGGAGAGCAACTGGAAAGGTATCAAAGGGGCGATCGTTTCAACATGTCAGGAGGTTCTGGGCCAAAAGAAGCACCATCACAAGGAATGGATCACTGTTGGTACACTGGATAAGATTGAAGAAAGGAGGAACAAGAAGGCAGCAACCAATATCAGCCGAACAAGAGCAAAAAATGCCAAAGCACAAGCCGAATACACAGAGGCAAACAAGCAAGTAAAGAGGAGCATCAGAACCGACAAACGTAAATATGTGGAAGATTTAGCGATGACAGCGGAAAAGGCTGCAAGAGAGGGAAACATGAGACAACTGTATGATACAACCAAGAAACTTGCAGGAGATTACCGTAAGCCAGAAAGACCAGTGAAAAGCAAGGAAGGCAAAGTAATCACCGACATTGAAGAACAACGAAACAGGTGGGTAGAACACTTCAAAGAACTCTTAAATCGACCAGCTCCACTGAACCCACCCAACATCGAAGCAGCACCCACAGACCTCTCAATCGATGTTGGCCCACCAACAATTGAAGAGATCAGCATGGCCATTAGACAAATCAAGAGTGGCAAAGCAGCGGGACCAGACAACATCCCGGCAGAGGCACTGAAAGCAAATGTAGCAGCAACTGCCAAGATACTACACATCCTCTTCAGTAAGATTTGGAACGAAGAACAAGTACCAACAGACTGGAAAAAAGGACTTCTGATCAACGTACCAAAGAAAGGTGATCTTAGCAAGTGCGATAACTACAGGGGCATCACTCTCCTCTCAATACCAGGGAAAGTCTTCAACAGAGTATTGTTAAACAGGATGAAGGATTCCGTAGACGCCCAACTTCGAGATCAACAAGCTGGATTTCGTAAGGATAGATCGTGCACAGATCAAATCGCAACTCTACGTATCATTGTGGAACAATCAATCGAATGGAATTCATCACTCTACATCAACTTCATTGACTACGAGAAGGCATTTGATAGCGTGGACAGGACAACACTATGGAGGCTTCTTCGACACTACGGCGTGCCTGAGAAGATAGTCAATATCATACGGAACTCCTATGATGGACTAAACTGCCAAATCGTCCACGTAGGACAACTCACCGACTCGTTTGAAGTAAAGACTGGTGTAAGGCAAGGTTGCCTACTCTCACCGTTTCTCTTTCTCCTGGTGATCGACTGGATCATGAAGACGTCAACGACTGGAGGAAAGCACGGGATACAGTGGACAGGCAGGATGCAACTTGACGATCTAGACTTCGCGGATGATCTGGCTCTTCTATCACAAACGCAACAACAAATGCAGGAGAAAACGACCAGTGTAGCAGCAGCCTCAGCAGCAGTAGGTCTCAATATAAACAAAGAGAAAAGCAAGACTCTCCGATGCAACACAATATGCACCAATCAAATTACACTTGACGGAGAAGCTTTGGAAGATGTGGAAACCTTCACATATCTGGGCAGCATCATTGATGAACACGGTGGATCAGATGCAGATGTGAGGGCGAGGATCGGCAAAGCAAGAGCAGCATACCTACAGCTGAAAAACATCTGGAGCTCAAAACAATTGTCAACCAACACCAAGGTTAGAATTTTCAATACAAATGTCAAGACAGTTCTACTGTGTGGGGCGGAGACGTGGAGAACTACGAAAGTCATTATCCAGAAGATACAAGTGTTTATTAACAGCTGTCTACGCAAGATACTTCGGATCCGATGGCCAGACACTATCAGCAACAAGTTACTGTGGGAGACAACAAACCAGATTCCATCCAGCAGAGGAAGAAATCAGGAGGAGGCGCTGGAAGTGGATAGGGCACACTTTGAGGAAATCACCCGATTGCGTCACAAGACAAGCCCTCACATGGAATCCTGAAGGTCAAAGGAGAAGAGGAAGACCAAAGAACACATTACGTCGAGAAATAGAGACAGACATGAGAAGAATGAACAAGAACTGGATACAACTAGAAAAGAAGGCCCAGGACAGAGTGGGTTGGAGAATGCTGGTCGGCGGCCTATGCTCCATTGGGAGTAACAGGCGAAAGTAAGTAAGTAAGTACATGACTCATGGAACTACAGTTAGGAACATGAAGGATATAATATAGAACTCCCACAATTGGTTGTTTTAGTTAGCCTAGTGACACTGAATAATGTATAATAATGAAATTAATAGCCAAAGAGTGTCCAATTAATTTTGAATCTAATATGGTTCTCCTGAGCGAGCGAATATGGAAATCGAATAGATCCAGATAAGAATTAATGCAACGACCAAACTTTAAATATTTGATCTGAATGCAAAAACGACCTAACAAAGTAAGGTCTATTTAATTATGACATACCACGTTCTCCTAAGTGGTGTACGTAGCTTTTTTGAGATGGAACTCTATGAGCATAATTAAAAGTAACGTATTTGACAGTGAAATCAGACGCAGAATAATGTACAAAAAAATCACTGTTGTGTGCAAAAATCCCATCACGCTATCACGTTTCTTTACAATATTCTCAAAAGGAGTCTTATCTGGTGGATTCATATTTTGGAAGATATATATTATAGGTAGGACAGGATTCAGTATTATTTCAAAGCTCCTATTAGCCATAACGTTCCTGTAGTAAAATGGATGCCCGAACAGGATTTTGAATAACATGCAAGTAAGACAGTACCAAGTTGGATTGTTAAAGGTCCGCTACCTGAGAAACGTCAAGTATCACACAGTAAAATATTTCAATTAAATAGCGAATATATTTCAGGTCAAGAAACTACAGATGCTGGTCTGCTGAAGGACCCATTACTTTTATTAGATTTTAAAGCAACTAGGTAGCAACAGTTCAATATAAGTGTTAAAGGGAACATCTCTTTGTTGATATTGCTTGAAAGACTGATGAAATGAATTCATTATATGGCAAAACTTCAAAAGCCTTCTACGTTATTCGTAAATGAGTGGATCAATGAAAGTTATTCCAGAAAGTAAGACATTTCGACTAAACTTTATTAAGGTTTTATGTCTGGTTTAGTTCATGGAGGATAGTGTCCACGCTTTACCACATAACCTAGGTGCTAAATAGTATTGTTGCTGACTGTTTTTATGGTCATATGTTCTGCACATGATACTTGCAGTGTCATAATGAACATGGAAGTAGAAGCAACACTCAGAGTGCTAATTGACTAGGTGATTTTATAGCAATCATCCTACAATCAATTTTGGTTAAGCCCTTTTATTAACTTGCTTAACAGACATTGTCATTTGGATAGTAACAATTTGCATATTCTTTGCACTTTTATACCACTAAGAGCACATGACGCTCTATTCAAAATGTTGACTGCTTAAATATCATTCGATGACTCATACTCCTCACCCTTATATGTATGCACGCAAATACTATTATCAGCCTTTGTTTTGTTTTGCTGTATCCTTATTCAATTTGACTATAAGTTGCCCATGTAATTGCTTGCTATTCGCTCCTTCGCCTGTTAGCTCGCTCGTTGATATTCGCTCAGGTGTTGTAAGTTTTCTAACCTGAGTTATTCGACAATAAACTGTAGTCTTCTGATTTTACGCACCGTTAAGATTAGCATTATACGGTTATCGAAGTAAACAATTAACGAATCGCGGCACTACAATTTTAATGAAATTTAAATGCATAGATAGAAACATAGTTGATAAAAGTGTATTCCCACTCAGGGCTACGTCACATATCGATACTAGGCAGAAGGGGGTAACTAATTGTATACTTCTGCATCTATATTACTGCCCGAATATTCATGGCGTTTTATTTCAACAGAATATATATCTGTTGGTATGGAATTTCAGGATATCATTACCATTCTTGTAAACAAATTAGCTATCTTATGTATGTTAAGATTGTAAAGTTCTGAAGTAACTAAGGTATTTATGACATTGTGTAAGCAAGTAACCCTTAACTTTTCTGTTTGTATCTTTGGCTTCAAAAAAACGTTACTAGCTATAAAAATTTATTAACAAGAGTGGGATATCTGTACATTTTTAACAGTTTAACATCATTAAATTATTCCGTCGATGGCTCACTGATTGGCATTTTCACTGAAGAAGAAATTATTGGTTTAGAACTTTGCTTATTGATAACAAAAACCTGTAGTATAAAACAAGAAGCATCAGAGATACTAAAGACTCAAAAATTGTCATAAAGGACGGCAATAAAAAGCCTTTTGCACGTGACCTATATCGACAACTCAAGACTGAAGTCATATCATAAATAGACTTGAACTAAAAACTGCTAGATATTTGACTATAATAGTGGTTACAAATATAAAAAGATTTTGCATTGAAATTTTGTAAAAGTGAACTATGGACGCTGAATACCTTTGCGAATATATTTCTAGATATACTGATGCAAGGGGATTAAAAGATGCCTACATTTTATATAAAATACCAGTTCACACAGCATACAGTAATGCAACAAGTATGAAAGTTATTTTAGCTACTGATCTTAATACTCCCTATTGATCATAAGAACTTGAAGCTGTAGATATGCAGTGTTTCAAAGTAAGGATGAAATGCTATTATCTTTCTAAATTTTATTGATAAAAGGTCTACTATCTCACCGAAAAATATAAATCAATCGGCTAACATACATAATTGAAGGTTATGTGATGTATCTGAATAAGTTTCGCAAGTTTTAAACATCATGTCATGCTTAAGATTATAGTTGCTATCTTTAAAACTCCTAAGAGGAACATTAATATAATGGACTGTGATAGTGAGCTGCACTGAAACTAGACAATCAAAGCGTTACATTCTGTTGTTTACCATTAAATAAAGGGTTGTACTTCTGAATTTAAAAGATATCTTCTAAAATAAAGAAATACTTCAGAGTACTAAGCTGGGTTTGCAGGTAAGTGCAAATAAAATGGTCAAATTTAGCTTGTGATCATATTACTTAAACGTTGATAGAATATGACAATGATATATAATCAGATAACAGCTAATATCATGTCAATTAAAGTCTCCAGATGGAAAGAAATTAATTTCCCTTAGAAAAAGTTTCAAGCTAAAAAAACTTTCTAGCTGAACACTTAATAGTTAAGTCGTCTATTTTGAAATTATTACTTTGAAGACTTCTTTTAATAGTCCAGGGTATTAGTATTAATAACCAACCTATAACCAAAATCTGAAATAACAAAGTACACTATTCCATGTTAATTTTATTTCATAAATAAATTTATGCAAAACCCTTAAAAGAATCGGATTTGGGCCATATTATTATTGAGATTATAATGATGTATTCCTCTTGTAAAATTAAAAGTAAACATGATAACCTATCAAATATGGAGGTTATGTTTGAAGTATAGTTAATAGCATATCATCACATCATATACACCTAACTCATAATATACAGTCAGTCAGTCAGTCCCAACGTAGAACTTCGTACATACGTACATCAGTTCGAGTTACCATGCCACATTAGCACAGAGATGCAGTTGTCGATTCAAATCCCATAGTGGTAGAGGTAGTAAGAGTATAAGGAGTAATCCGAAAGATTAGGGGTTGAAGATGTTATTCAAATAGTATAATCCAGTGAAATGAATTTGGAAATAGAAAAACATAGAGACATGAAGAATTCAGAAGATTAGAATTTGGCAGAACACAAAGAGTGGATGCACCTACTCCATTGCAAACGATTTTGAGCCACGTCATTCAAGGTCTCTAACCATCGATTGCTATCATCTCACGAATCCCAACCAGGTAGTCTACACCTACCAACATGGCTCAGTCCACTTGTCAGTGACTTCATGGATTTGTGCCACGTTGTGGTCTAGCCGCCACTAGCTTTCTTCCAACCTACTCTTACGCCACAAAACATTGCACGTCGGGGCAGTCGGTGGTTGGGCATACGTAACACATGTCCCAGCCATCTCAACTAATGAAGTTTCACTACTTCAATCGATTTGCCATCCTTACCTAGTACCCGTTTCCTAACAACTGCATTACTTACCCGGTGGTCCTAGGATATACGAGCAATGCTTCGAAGACACCTATGATCGAATACTAGTAGCCTACGAATATCCTCTACTCTTATCGGCCATGTTTCACTGTCATAAGGTAGGACGGAACGAACTGCTGCGCAGTAAACTCATCCTTTGGTTGCTAGACGGATATCTCGCCTACGCCATAAATGACGCAAGTTGATGGAAGCTAGTCGAGCCTTCTGTATCCGTGCTGAGATTTTGTCACACACTAGACCACAAGGGCTGATGAGACTCCCAAGATAAGTGAAGACTCATCATATACACTATCATTAAATTTATTTCCCAGCAATAAATGCTTAACTTACAATAAAATTGTATTAAAAAACTAATTTTAAGGCTGTACACTGAAACACTTATGCGAACAGATAGAAATATATTAGGATTAATGTCATTTTAACATATCCAGTTAATTTTATAGAATAAATAATGGTAATGTATGAAAGTAAATTTACAATCCTGAATCATGGTTGTGCCTTCCACATATTATTTATTACTCAATAGTTATCAAAATATATATTACCAACAAGGAAAGGATAAAATATTATAGACCAAATAAAACTTTGATTACAAACCTTTATTTCTTCTTCATTTATTGTTTCATGAATCAAAGTGATGGAAGAAGTGTAGCGGTATTTGAAACAAGGATAAATTGTAGCCACCTAGGATGAATAAAAACAAAACACTAGAATAAGTAGTTATTAATGAAGATCAAAAACAATGGAGATTTAACTGCGTTTTAAAGAGCTTAGGCTGCATCATCTGACTCATTATCATATCTCGGTTTTGATAAATAGATCGCACATCGTATGTATAATAGACCTGTGATTATTTCCATTCTGTTATGAAATTATTTAGTCAAACCGTGCAACTCTGATCAAAATGAGATAAATATAGATACATAGATCAATAATTGATGATAAAGTGAACTACAGAGGGTAAATTAATTAGTAAAAATTCTATTTTTCCAAGATAAAAAGGTGGTTGGTGCTAACGGAAAATTCATAAGTAAACAACTTTTCAGCAGTAACGTTTCATCGCCCTTCCTGTACAGCTTCAGTTCACCATGCATTACAAATAATGTAAAGTTAAGTCAAAGGTCTATTAACGTTTTGGTCCAAAAAATGTTGAATACAATATAATGGTAATTCAAAGCATAATCGTTTTGTCCAATTTCTTGACCTTTTTTAAAACCTGAGTGGCATACATTTTAGACAGAATAATTGAGTCGATTAATCAATGCAGAAAAAGAACACTTCTTGTCATCATAGCTTCAAACTATTAGACTTTAAGTATTCTATACTCATTCTAGAGTCAACCGAAGATTTAAGCTTCTCAAACTGGATACAAGTATTAATCAAAGTTTGGTAAGCAAAGATGGATAGTGGCTAGAAGTGGAATCCAGGACGCGCGTTTCGTCCTATTTGGGACTCATCAGCTGGATGCACCTGCATCTCAGAGTCGATGTTCACTCTGGGACTCGAACCCAGTACCTTTCGCTTCAAACGCCATCCACTCGGCCACTGTATGCACATATGCCAATTAGAGACTGACCAGTTGCATTCCTAACACATCGATGGGAAGATTCAAAAAAACAATACTAAATGAATTTAATCAAAGTTTGTTTAATATTCACTAAATTTTTGAAATATCTAAAAATCTCAACATTTAATCCACAAGATGTTAAAAGATATTTAAAACTGATCATATACGTTATGTGAAAACTGAAAAATGCCTGAAATTACATATATCCTATCAGTTTTAGTGAAAAATTCTTAAGAACGTATAGAAGTCAAGTCATTTAAGTTCTTTCCTACTGTGATTAGTCAATAATCTAGACGATTACTAGCATGATTATTTTTTTCTTAACGTTTCTAGGAAAGGATAATTACCGGTAAACGCATAAATATTCCCTGATTTTCATAACTAAATCTGACTCAGCAACAAAGCTTCCAAAATGTTTCTTCTTTTGGTCTCGTGTAGGGTTTAAGCAATGAATATTACAGAAGCCTAGGTGTCACCTAATATATTAGTGTCTCAAACTTTCGATGTACCAGAATTATCAAAATGTAATATTATTAAAAATCTATTTGAAATCCAGCTGTAACCAAATGAATAAAAGTCTAACTTACTGGAATCAAAACCGGATTCACATGATAAACTGAAGCATTGAATAATATTAAAATATACAAACCATTCAAAGTTGACATTGTATTGCTTTTTATTTGAACTATCTCGCAAATCAAAGTAAATTCAGGTCCAAGACCTTGAACCTAAAAATTGTCAATTATGCGTTAGAACAACGGAGATGAAAATAATAATAAGCAGTGAAATGTTTCGCGGATTTCCTTACGTCGAAAATATCCAGGTATAAACGTCTAGAAGAGTAGGAAGCAAACACTGATAGCTGATTCTGTGTATTGTTACGCAGTAAATGAATTGCCTGAATCGATTGTTTTAAAAGATGTTATTCCAAATATCACCAAACGTATTTATAATAGGTGCTTATTTGACAACATAATGTACCATAGCAGTCTATAAAATATTGAATATAAATTTATATGACAAACTTCACGTCTAGTTAACCACTAGATAGTAAACAAAGAATATTCAGGTGAACACCGTAATTTCAATGTGATTGTGTTCTTTTATCACCATCTGATTAAAAACAGGACTACCCTAATATACTAAATAACTTCACCCACAAAAAGCGCCTTTTGAGGTGTACGTGTAATATGCTCCTATTTTCTCAAAAAGTCTACATAATACCACTTAAGGCCCACCAACTCACATCAACGCTATATCTTGTAACCCGTAAGGTGAAACAGACACTTTGATAATAGCTGAAGAGTTTAATCATTAGTATTTTCACGCTTATTATTGACTGCATAACGATTGAATGGTATTGATGTTATTGAAATTAATATCATATTTGATTTCATATATATTCCATCATTAAATCCCGTTAGTGACAACGTAGATGTAAAAAGTCGAGTACGAAAGTATTTGATGGACGTATATACCAGATTTCAGTAATCCAGACAAACGATACATGATGAAGGAAAATGCATGTAAAATGGATTGGCTGAAATAACCGAACGTAACCTAACGTTTATAGTTAAACAGAAAAAGCAAGCTAAAGAATTATGAAGGATAGGGAAGGATACTAGTAGATATACTCACATATACGCTCACATAAAATCAATCACGGTTATAATGGAATAATTGGCAAGGACGAATATATATCTAGAAAATGATTCAACGATATGAAATTCATTTGTCTGTCCAGAAGTTTGGACAAATAACGTAGGTGTGTACTAACAGAGTATCACAATTTGTTACCCATAATAGCCTCATTAACCCAACTACAACACTATATGTCTTACAGCGGGATTCGAAGTAACAATAACAATATAAAGGTATGTATACTTGAGGAAAATTTTCGATGTATTAAGAGATAACCAAAGTATAATTTCTTTTTAGGAATCCATTAGAAGACAAAATTCTATAGTGAAAAACTTACCTGAACATTTAGTTTAATTTGATCACCGTAACCAGATACTGGGATAGGATTAGAATAATTTTCTAACATATTGAGAAAGGTGGATGAAATCGATCGCTTAAGAAAGCGTAAATCATTCACAAATTGACGATACATTTCTGGAAAAAAAGTTAACATAAAAACTCAATATGAAACATATTGTATTGTACACAACTCTGTTATATGATGAGCAAACATTATCAGTCACCTAATCTGAAGGTGTGTAGGCCAACCATCTAACTAATCAGTCTATAATAACTTATCCTTAGAAAATTATATCAGCAAACAGAAGTATGGTAAGCAGAGATGGATAGTGGCTAGCAGTGGAATTCAGGACGCGCGTTTCGTCCTATTTGGGACTCGTCAGCTGGATGTGGGAAGATTCAAACAAACAATACTAAGTGAATTTAAACAGAAGTATATTTGTGTAATGTTAAAAATTATTATATTTAGCCCCTAAAAAGTGAAAAAAGTCGAAAAAGAAAACAAAATACATGAAAAATACTGTAACAAATACGACACCGTCGTTGAATTTATATATTTATCAGTAGTTTAATATTTCAATGCATTTACAGAACATTTAACTCCTATTTAAAACCCATGTTTAACAGAAGTTGATAGGCTGAAGGAATCTATAGTGATTGAGAAGTTACAAAGAATCTACATTATACATATACATAGCCTCCAAACATCCATTTGCATCTTTTGGTGCTTTTTGCAATATGAACCGTCTTCTCATTTGATCTCCAAATGTTCTATTTACGTCAAGCTTTCGCTAAACTGATTTTTTCCCCTACGTCTGAAGTGTGTTGCGAATTCCGCTGCATACTACTCACAATCAATCATGTGACTAGCGTCCATTACTCCTGTAATATATATTCACATACCATGTTTTTTTCTACAGTAAACTAATGTTTAGAAGTCAAAAAGAGAAACTCGAACAAAACACAACAGAACTTAAGCAAAAATATCTATGTGTTTTAATAAATTATTTTGAATACAAAGAAAGAGTAAAATCTGAAATACATTGATGAAAAATAATTGGATAGACACTGGAGACTTTGATGGGAAACAATAGTGATCAGTATGATAAACAATTAAAAGAAGAATACTAACGTGCCTCACTACACCGGGCCAAGTTTGATGAACAATCAAGTTCCGTTATTCTTTAAAAAAACTCATTTAATTATCGTATTAGTAAAAGGTTTTTTTGGGAAGTATTTTTTTCTTTTAAGTGTTGTAATTAACTCACATACATAATTCATTTGGCTGTCAAAAGCGTAAATGTTTTCTCCGAAATTTAAAGATTACTATAACTGATATTAACATAGTTCTTCTTAATATTCACAAACCGTACATGTTTATTTAAACACAGCAAATAATCTTGAGTTTTATATAGTACATAAACAAAGAAGTTCAGTTCGTTTATATCTTTCTCGGAAATAAGAAATTTCGTTATTTCATATCAGTACCACAGCAATACTCCACAAATAGTTAAGCTAATCGAGTCATTTATTATAGACATACACAGAAGAAATATTAGGTAACGATTTCATTCCTAACATCCTGATCCCTTGATAAACTAAAATAAAGCGAGAAGAACAAGATTTGCAGAATCACATGAATTCATTATATGTCAAGGCTTCTCATTGGCTACAAACAGCTCAAATATACATAAGTAATATTATAAGTAATACCACAAAAAAGGACGTCTACAAGGTTTTTAGAACATATTCCCCGTGAGTTGTATTTAAAAGGAAGTTAAGTTTTCACAAACGCAATCACTAAACATTTAATGGGCAGAGAAAACACAAGGTGGATGTCTCTAGAAGCATTCAAAATAATTCACAGACATTGTATGTCACTTTTACTCCATTTTGCAAAAGTTGTAGCCATCAAGAGCTTTCAACCTGATGTTTGCATAAAGAAAGTGTTGTAAACCTATCACTGCCATGGTAAAATAGCTATATTATTTTAAGCCTTGTCAGTTACATTATCGCTTCAATATGGTTTCTAAATAAACATCAAAAATTCCATGGCAATCACTGAAGATGTTAAATTACACGTTACGTTAAATAGGAATCTTGGTTACTACTCATTTGGAAACAATTTATTTTTATTTATTGTCCCTTCATTATCACTTATAACTTCACCTCCTCTTTTTTGATGATTTCATTCTCAGCATATAAATACCGATTAATCAATCTTAACTACTATTTTAAATATGTTGTCTCTGTAGTGAACGAGAACACAAGTGGGGACAATCGAATGTATTTCAACACGAAATTACAGAACATCTTAGTAAAATTTGATAACCATACAGTAAATAATTCATTTGCAAAGTATCAATTAATTGTCTCTAAATTGACTGTTCTTTAGTTTCTACACCAATCATTCTCTGTTCTCGTTCTCTTCACTTCGATCTTAACCTCCTGTTGCCAGGTATTTCACTTTTGATTGATGATATGTACTACGTATATCTGTCGACACCACTATCACATATCACAGTCTCCTCTCGTTTCTTAAATCGTTCCAAACTAAACTTCATTGAATAAATTATATAATAAATGATTTTGTAATAATATTAGTGATTTAAATCTAGATGGCTTCCAGATGATCAGAAGCTCTGAAATTTGATGAATTCATTTTATTCTGTGAATCTCGTTCTTTTTGTTTTAATGAAGATTATTTTATTACAAGTGATTACCACTAAAAAAGAGAACACTCACGTGGTGCATTCAACTGTTCACGAGTAGTTAAATTCATAAATAAATTCGATTTTTTGGGGATATTCAAATTATCAAGTTTACCAATTGTACGAGAAGAAATCACATCCATTGGAATAAAATTAGCTGTACGTTTAACAATTAAGATTAACATGTGTCCAGCTGAACAAAAAATAATTAAATAAATAACTTCATCTTTACGTCGTAATTAAAACATTTATTCATGTTACAGGTATTATAAGCAGAGATGGATAGTGACTAGTAATGGAATCCAGGACGCGCGTTTCGTCCAATTTGGGATTCATCAGTTGTACCTCCATCTCAGAGTTGATGTTCATTCCGAGACTCGAAATCAATACCATTCACTTCGAAACGCGCTTCCTGGATTCTTCTGCTAGCCACCATCATCTCAGCTTATAATGCTTGAGACTTAAGGCAATATAGAGGCAATCTGTACAAGATTCACATATACCAATAAGAGATTGATCAATTGCAGTTCTAAACACCAACGGTAAGATTTGAACAAACAATACAAAATGAATTAGCAACAGGTAGGTAGAACCTGTAGTATAAATAAGACGTTCTGATAAATGTCAGTAAGATGATTGTGGAGATTGTTTTCAAAAGTGGTCTAACTTAGATCGGTTCATGATTTCAATGAAGCTCTGATAAATGATGAACTTTTATATCGATAAAAAAAATAAATTCTGCAATTTTCAACTAATTAATTGAATAGTGAAATGTACAAAAAGTGAAGTTTATATTTGAAAATGATTGACAAACCTTGAGATACAAGTATTAGTGTATTAATTTCTCTGTCATACTTCCCGAAACAGCAGGCAACAATTGGATCAGGTTTCGCTAAATGATAATCAATTAGTTTACGTGATTGGTTGTTGTTCTGTCCAGTTTCTGTTACCTTTATGGTACCTGAATTACCAGATGTAATGTTATTTGAAGGATTACTGTTATTATCCTCACTAGTAGTGTTCTGAGTAGAAGGAATCCATGTGATGCATTTATCGCATAAATGTTGATCACAGTAGATCTGGACTGAACCATCTGATAAACATATGATATAATAAATTTCATGATTTCTATTGTTTGAACTATTAAAATTCATTGGAGCTATTGTTAAAATTTCACACGAATGTCTTACTCTCCAAATTGGTCGACCCTAGAAGGTTGTGTAAAAATGGACTGAATATTAAAAAAATAAGAAAGAGCGGTTAATTTATAATGAACATTTTCTAGATTCGACAAATTAAAACATATAACTTACTGAATAAACTTAAAATAAGATTTGATACTGAATTATTTCAAATAAGAATAATCACGGTGGTAGCCCATGACTTGTAGTTACTTTATTTCACTTGAATCACCAAGTCAGATAGCCGATTGTTGTATCATATACACATTTTCTTAGGGGAAGAGGAAGTGAATGAAAAATTTCGTAAATAAAAATATGTAGCAAAGATTTTATCAGTGAGTAGCCAAACATGACTGATACGTGTGTGTAGAAGAAATATTCGAATATATACTATTATTTAATATAGCCAAATTATTTGTTATTCCAAAGTTATCAAGGTTATTTAGTGTGGTAAATAAAATAACTGGTCAGTTCAGAAAAGATTATGTGGAAGTGGTCATCTACGGTTCTCTGATTAGATTAGGAAGATTATATCGATTTGCACCAATTTTTAAAATGATACAACACCCCTCTTTCTTTTACCATAGATCATTATTTAAAGTAATGAAATTAACTATAGATATGATTGTACAGTTGAAGTGAATGAAATTGTCGAAATGAACTTTTATTCACTAAGTTGTCTTTATTTCTTCCTCAAACTGATTGACAAATTTGTGCAAAACTCTAGCCAAGAGCTTAATTTATGCTTGGAAATCCTGAAAATGAATGATACAGTTTGCCTAAATTAAAGCAATATTACAGGAAGTACTAGAAATTTGCAAACTTCAATCTATGAGATAACTGAATATCCATTGATCTATCAAAAAATGTTATACGAATATACAGTTGACTGGACATAGTATTACTAGTGGCTCATTCAGTGACAAATAATAATTGTGGTATCATGAAACTCAGTTTTTTTTAAAATCCACTCATATGAATGCCTGTGATGATCCTGTGACTACAGTAATTGTGATGATGAATATCAGATATTAACATTTTGATTTTTTTTGAGGATCCTGATGTGTTTTTTTTAAAGTCAATTACAGTTGTATGAAGTTAAACCACTCAATTTGTTAAAATACTGACATTTGACGCTTGAGAAAATAAAAAAAGCTATTCTCCTCGATTCAAGTTCATTTGGCTCGATAACAGTCAGCTTGAAATTATAAGGCACAGTAACATTAAACGTTAAAACTTTAAATGACAATACAATATTATTATATTTACACAGATATTTTGTAAACATTTATTAAGCAATATGAGGCATTACTAATTCATTCTAGTTATTTACCTCCAGTGAAAATCCTTTAACAGTTTGATCCATACAAGCAACTATAACAGCTTTCTCTGTACGAAGTAAACCGATAATCTGTGACCCAGTTTCAACATAAACCTTAGCATTGGCTTCCCCACTTGAAGAATAAAAACAGAAATAAAATACTAGTAGCTGTGTCAGCAATGAAAAATATGAAAGTATAAACTATTTTATGTATACCCACCGGAGAAATACCCAGACAAAAGGAACAATATATTCAGATAAAAACCCGATTACTAGTAAAGAAAGTAATTTTGACATCCAAGTAATGCCACCAGTAGACGAGGTGTTGTGGCAAAGCTTAGTTACAAAATGAGCAATACTAATTATGGTTAATTCACGTAACAGGATAATTCAAGTTTCCACTGGATTCCATGAGTTCAGAATACGTTTTGTTGAACTTGATCTATGTGCTTGGTATTATCGACAACCCTCAGAGGTTAGGGTTAGATGTTGTCTAAAAATCCAGGAATAAGTCTAGTGAAAAGTTTTGACAGATTCTTTTTCAAATTTATGCAAGGCAATGATATGATGAGCATGCTTTTGTTTGAGCTCCAAGCCCCAGTGAAGTGAACCAAGAGTTTCTAATATATTCTGTGTGTGGCTAACAACGTAATCCAGGATGCGGGTCCTGCCATGTCCGGGACATGTTAGTTGCATGTACCTAAATCTCAGTATTGTTAACACTGAGACTTATTTGCAGCGTTTTTCACCTGAAATACCAATGAGTTATTCACTACTCTGACGAAGTCATAAAATTTTAAATATACCTTCATAAAAGTTATAAGCTATCTGGACTTAGTAGCTTAGTGAATAAATGGAATAATCAGTGAGTGAGACTGGTTCGAATGACTACACTTGACTCTAATCTGTTTATGCGTAACACAGATGCAATGAATGGATTTAAAATCAAATACTCGGAAAGGACAGATGGCGATATATTGAAAATCGTTCTTGAATCACACTTATTATTTGTTACAGCTCACTTCCCTGAATTCTGCTGACAATTCGGTGCTAGTTGAACCAAGAATAAAATGTATGTTCATAACCACCCACTAAGTCTTCTACACATTTGCTTATAAAAAAGGATAACACCTTAACTTGATCGATTAATATCTTGTATATTATTGGCTTATCTGAATCGAATTTAAACAATAATAGTCATGAACGAATCACAGTTCTTGATTATGACCGATACACTCTTCGAACTCATATCTCAGATTGATCATCACTGGTAGTGATAAATAAGCAACAACTTGATTAATTAGAATTTTGAATTCCAACATTTTATTAAATTTGAAGTCCTTTTTGTTGGACGAGCTAATATTACTTTAACTTGTATCTTTAAAAAATAAGCCTGTTTTGGTAGATAAATTTTTGTAACGAGAGATTTAACAACAATAAGTGACGATTTCACGGTTCTCATAGCTTTGGGTTCCATTTACACTTGCAATAAACCAAAATGTTTGCAATAACAGAAACACAAATATTATAAAAATTATTTACCGTTTTATGGAATAAATTATTCCATTACGACATGTCACTAAAATATGATAGTCAATATCGAAGGATCCTATTGCGTTTAAATGAACTGGAACAGATGGTAACGCAACCTAAGATACATAAAATAAAGACGATATATATAAATATATATGGTAAATATATGTTTCAACTACGGAATAAATAACTAAAGACTTCCGAGATTATTTCGTTGATGTTTATAATAATACCTCTGGAATCAACAGGCTTCGGAGAAGAAACTTTTCTTTTTTTATGGTGACAATGCATAGAATCGTTTGATATAGATGTGTTTGGTTACATGTTACTTTAGCCAAGAATATTGATAAGAGAAGCTATAAAACTAAACCATTTTAAGATCAGATTTGAATGAAGTAGTATGGTTACATATGTATATTTATGTAGAACATATCGCCATTTTCAATGTTGCTACGCAGGAGATAACTATAATGTCATTGAAGCACTTAATAATTAATAAGAAAACCCATAGAAAAATTTATATAAATTGTAATGTATTCATCGGTTTCATTAAATTAAGAAGAATTTGATGTACAGATAGCGAAAACATCTGAGAAGATTGATTTTAGACTAATGGCTGCAATGAAAAACTCGTTTCAACATATTAGACAAATTGCTTGTTGAGACATTTGATAGTAGATAAATAATCGCCTCAGATTGCTGCTGATCGTTCATTTCATTTTCCCTGGTATGTGCCAAAGATTACTTACTTACACCTATTACCTCTCATGGCGAAGCTTAGGTCGTTCACCAGCATTCTCCATCCAACTCTGTCCTGGGTAACCCTTTCCAGTTCTTTCCAGTTGCTATTGATCCTCTTCATGTCTGCTGCCAATTCTCAGTTCAGTGTGTTCTTTGACTTCCTCGTTTCCGTTTCCCTTCGGGATTCTAAGTTAGCGCTTGTTTCGTGATGCAGTTTGATGGTTTCCTCAATGTGTGTCCTATCCACTTCCAGGCTCTAAATGTTAACCAGACATGCCAGAGCACATGTATTTAAAAAGCAGAAAGTATAATTGATTTTTCTATTTCTGAGAACATTCTTTAAAAATTGAGACTAAGAGATCAAAATGTCGTCAGTAGCGTGATCCTTCGTTATCTACTTGATTGTAGACATGATTTTTATATTTAATACCATCCAAAATAATCAAGAAACAAACCATTTGGGACTAATAAGGTTCTGTAGAAGTCATTACTATCAAAACCGCAAACTTAATCTATATATTTTAAAAGAATATTATTGACACTCTTGCATCGTTCTAGTAATTCCAGTTTCCATACTGCACTTTCACAACATTTCATGTTTATGATTACATATTCTAATTACTTAAAAATTCCCCATTATATCAAAACACTAGTTTTATTAAATATCTTACTAATGTCATGTAATTCAGAGCCAATTCATGATACTTCTAGCTAAGTCACATTAAAATAAACAATCCATTCAATTCTCAATTTATTTGAAATTATCAAGTCAAAACTTAGTTAACACTATTAATTTTAGACTGTTAACAGATAAAGAAAGTCAGAAAATAAGTGAATCGATGTTTTTCTGCTACGTTCGTTTTTTTTAAAATATTTATCAATAGGAAAAACGGTATGAAACTTATTTTGCCTTTTGACACATCTTTTCAGTCACATACAATCTAAATATGCATATTTATATTATGATCAAAATATAGGTTTATTGTTGAATAGGGATGATATAAAACCCGATAAACTTTTATAATTAAGTAAAACGAACAAATGAAGACATAAATTTCAATAGTTGAGATCATGAGTCAATTGAAGCTAAACCACAATGAAAAACCTGGAAGCACTGGACGAATCTCTAGAGGCGGGATTGTGGATGCGTACCGCCACTGAGGAGTCTCATAATAGGACGAAACGGCCGTCCAGTGCTTCCAGGTTTTTTATGCTGTTGTTGAGGCGATCCTGAGAACTTCTCGCAATAGACATGACAAGCTCAGGAAACATTAAGAAGCAATTTATCCAATCAGCGTTTGACTAGAAGTTGTGCTAGAAACAACACGCCTTTTCTCTCATGTTCTAGTCGCTATGTAGTTTTAGCTTGTGGGTTCTGAGACTAGCTTAGGATCCGAATATAGCATTCAATCATCATGACTTATCAGGTGATCTAGCTTCAATTGATTCATGATCTCAACTATTGAAATTACCATAATATTCACAAAACCCCTTCTGATATGAAAACATAAATATTTGAATAAATAGTTTTAAACAATAGTTTGTTTATAACATGTAATGTTCAAATTTTCATTCACTAAGTTTAACTATTATATAATTTTTCTTCAGCATTATATGTATAACACTAAACTACGATATAAACTAAGATCACAACTTTATTAAAATTGGAAATGTTCGTTTAAAGTTATTGGTTATCAAAGATGATAGGAAACTGGATACCTAATCTTCATTGATTTTCAGTAGTTTTGTAGTAGTTTAAAAGTCATAGTGAAAGTTATATTGAAAATCCTTTTTAAATTTTAGGTAGTGATAAAATAAACTTTTTATAGTTTCCATATTACATCTCTATATTACCATTAAGGTTTATAGTATAATTCCGAAAACATCTTTTAAGATCATTGTCATATAAATTTTACTTAACAAGTTATTGATTAACAAGGGTATTCATACTGAACTAGTCAACTAAAGAATATGAATTTCAGGCAACAAGATTTCATAATGTTATGCTTTATCAGATTCCTTCAACAAAGTAAACCAGAGTACATGAGTAAAAGTTTCTAAGGACGAAACGTCTATTGAAACATGCTTAACTTCAAAACATTCAATGCTTTTTCATTCGTAGGGCTTCTTTAACTGCCTTTAACCCACAAAATGGATTATTAAAACACCAAATTATATGAAATTTACTTACCTCACATAAATTATTGTGTGTTACACAATCGTAAATATAAATAAAACAAGATTCTGTGCCAACAGTTAAACAGTCCCAAGAATTAGGTCCACTGTGCTGTTTACTCATTTTAGTTAAACATGTTACCACAGTCTGCAAAAATAATTTTAGAGATGGTAAATTAGTAAGTAATAAAATACGGAAACATCTCTATCTGAAATAATGAATATAACAATACGAAACATAAGAATTAAGTGCATAAAATATAGTTTCTCCTACTTGCTTCTCAAGTGGAATAACTCGATAGGTGTTAAAAAATTGATGTAAAAGGTTGACGGGTAACTGTAGATATCGTATAGATCTTGAAGTAAGCTTATGCATATCAGATCTAAAGTTGAAAAGAAAAAACACAAAAGGTTACTTCTTTGAAAAAATTCAATCACAATATTTTTTTTAAAATCTGGGTTAATAAAACATTAATAAAACATAATAATGTTGATTGAATATTACATTCATGAGATCCCAAGCCCATAGAGTAACTTTTCTAAATGGTTTATTAAACGAGGGTTAAGTTTCTTCTGCCTTAGTAAGGATATAACATACGTTGCTAAATTTAAAAATGAGAATGTAAATCAGCTGGTTAAGGTATTATCTTTAGTGTAAATCAAGTCCATTTTTATCTCTGTTTTTCATTACTACAAATCTTATACATCTGCATTTTTAAAAGAGTACAAGCTTAAGTAAGACTATTTTACTATATCAAGATGTGACACAGTCACCTTTAAGTTCTGAAAACTCATTTCTACAAAATAACATCAATCGAAACTTTTTAAATTGCTCAAAAGAAAATCTCAAGAAGTATAGTTTAAATACTCACACTATCTTCAACTTCACGTACAAATTAGCCCCCTGAAATTAGTTTAGCGTGATAAACTGGAAGCAGGATCATATGGTTTTGAGATACTTTGAAGACACTGTAAATCCAGGAATTTGTAAAACACCAATATTATTCACTTTGAAATAAAAGGATTTCTAAAGTCTGTCAAACTATGAGTAGTTATTTTTATTAAGTCACGTTAACAAATGATTAGTGTTCGAAAGTGATACCACAAATAGTTGTGAAGTGATGACTTAACGGTAACATCATTCAACTTTCACACATTACACAGTAAGTTCGAATCCTGACTCCTCTATTTTGGTTTGGGCAACTTGGTAGTATCAAAAAATCTCGGACAAACAATATAAATCAAAACTGGCTACATTCACATGTACCTGTAAATGAATTACATTAAACTTATTACCACAAATAGTTACTTAAGTTCATTCAATTATCAAACACCAAATATAACGAAAAATTATAGGAACATACCCAATTTGTTTAAGTTTTTCACGTAATTCCTCTGGTGTCAAATTACCCTATAAACAATAGGAAATTGATTGTTAAAAAATAAATGATTTCACAAAGTAACTATATGAAAAATGAAGTGGAAAATTTGTATGTTACTCAGACAAGATTTATTTCAACTAACTAATTTGCCGATTGTGTAAATTCTCGGCTAGAAAGTAGTAAGCCAATGAGAGTAAAAAAAGATAACTATTCTAGACAAAAGTTAACAATATCCATCTGACATCAAATGTTTCGACTAAATTTCACTGTTTCGGGATCTCAATGACCGATATTATAGTTTGTTAGTTAAAATACAATCAACTAGAGTAGGTAACTCTGTTACCTATAATTCTCAGAAAAATTTTCACCTATAAGCTTTGAAATTTGAAATAGAACAACCGGCATAAAATAAAGGTAGTTTTTTATATTAAATTAATGTCATTAATTCACTGCTTACTATTAAACTTCAACCTGAATAACGGAAAAGTTCAAAATTATGAATGGTATAGTGACTTCTAAAACATGGAAAAAAGAGATAGCGTGGTGATTTAATAAATATTAATGAAGAAGATAATCCTGCGATACTTACTGAATAACGATAGTTTATTAAGATTTATTGAGTGTTCATGTTATCACTAGAAAATTCCACTTTTATTGTTTCACAATTGATTACAAAATACAAACAAAACATTTTAGCCATATTGTACAAACACTTAGACCAGAATTACACGATATATTCTATATTTTTCATTTTGAACAGTCAAGTTCAATTCTATGCAAAAGATGAACTACATATTGTTTCATTAATTGTTTAGTATCCACACTAGTAGTAGATACTATCACAAATAGACAGTTTATCGTTTGAATGTATACTTAAACTGTTTAAAGTATTTCGAAAGTTTAAAAATAGAATAATATATTCCAATGTTTTGTAAGTCTATGAACTTACATAGTTATTTAACTGAAAAAGATTAATAACTTAGAAAAACTAACGATTAAACTTTAGTAGGCCTAATATTTTATAGAGAATAACGCTGAGATGGTGGAGAAGATTTGTAGCTCAGGTGGGTGATTTTGATGGAGTTTTGTTCTCTGAGCTGGATGGTTAGGTTGTGGGGCTTTCATCGTCCTTCTGAACGACATCATCAGCACAAACTTCGGGTAGAAATGAAGTGTTTGAATTTCTCCACATGTGATCCAATTTATCAACCAATCAGGAAAAATATGCAGAAACATAGGAACAAAGATCAAACCAATGGAAGATACAACCAAAACAAAGAAATAAACAATGATAGATTTAAGGTCAATAAGAACTAATCAACATCTAGGTGCACAGAACAAGCTGTGAATCACATATGGAGAAATTCAAACACTTCATTTCTACCCAAAGTTTATGCTGATGATCTCGTTCAGAAGGACGATGAAAGCTCCACGACCAAACCGTTCAGCTCAGAGAACAAAGCTCCATCAGAATAACGCTGAACATATTTTAGTGTATAAAATATAACAATTATGTGAATAAATGTAAAAAAAACAGTGAAAAATCATTTAATTTTTTTTTAAAATTTACCTCTCTGGCTTGTTCCCATAGTTTGAATTCATCCAAATTAGGTTCCAATGAAGGTAAAGTATATTTATAATATGATGATAATTTACGATAGACATAAATAAATGGTCCAGCAGCAATAGCTAAATCTTATAAAGTTCATTATAAAAATATATATGAGTTTAATAGTCATAATGAAAAACTACCAATAATTAATAAGACAGACATAATTTTTAAAAAAATAGTAATAAAACGTGATGTGTAGCAATTAGTTACATGAAACAATGTCAATCAAACTAAATATCAAATTTAAAGTTAAAAAGTCTTAGAGAATTCGAAATTATCAGAAAGGGGGTTTTGTGAAGATTTCGGTAATTTTATATAGTTGGAATCATTAGTCAATTGAAGCTAGACCACCATGGAAAACCTGGAAACACTGGACGGCCATTTCGTCCTGTTGTGAGACTCCTCAGCAGTGCACATCCACGATCCCGCCTCTCGACCGGCTCCACGAGGTATTTCCTGGAGTTCTACTGAAAAGCAGCAACCAGTGGACTTCAACCAGGTCTGTTGGGAGATATCAACTGATTGAAGACAATTGGTGAATGGTTGTTCAATTTCGTGGATTGGTTGAAGTTAGACATTAACACCGTCGGATGCCGGCTCAGTGGTCTAGTGGTTAAGCGCTCGCGCGCGAGACTGGTAGGTCCTGGGTTCGAATCTCGTGGGGCGGGATCGTGGATGCACACTGCTGAGGAGTCCCGTAATAGGACAAAACGGCCATCCAATGCTCCAGGTTTTACATGGTGGTCTAGCTTCAATTGACTCATGATTTCAACTATATAAAACTCGAAATTAATAAAGTTTGGATGTAGGAAACAAAAATGCAACCAACTGATCTAAAAGGAATATTGAAAAAATGGATGATATATCATTTTTGATAAATTAGACATTTATAAAAGCTGGATTATTTCATATAGTACCATGGAAACAAAAAAAATTACCTCAAATTCTTTCTGGAGATTAATTTGTAAAGAATTAGTGTATTCTGAGAAGAAGTCAATCCCTATAGTTGATTTATTGTCAAATACCTTAGTAGTAGTTTGCCCAGAGTGAAACTTATGATTAGCATGATTTATAGTAAATATAGGGTGAGACAAGTAACAGTATAATCTAATCAGAAATTATGTAATCTATGAAGTGCTAAAAATTAAGATATAGTTGAGTGCTAAATAGATTGTTTTAGAGTATAAGAATAAAAACAATTATGTAACATAAATTTATTTTGAAAAAAGAATAACAATTCTTAAATTGGTAGAAATGTAGACCGTTGGATGCCAACTCAGTTATATGATGGTTAACCGCTCACCACAGCATCTGGACGTCCTGAATTTTCGTGAGGTCGTGGATGTACACTTCTGCAGAGTCTTAAAACAGGATAAAATAGCTGCCCGATACTTCCTGTTTTACAATGGCTGTTTAACGTTAGTCAGCCCGTAATGCATAACTTCTGATAACAATCCATCTCTCACTCACTCTTATTTCATATACTTTCGAGGATTACGTAATCTCCGAGCAAACTTCATTATAGTTACCAATTATGTTTCATTACTTCTGTCATGATTTCTTTTATTAAGACTTAGCTACTCTTATTGCTGAGTATTATTAAACACTACTTCACTAGACAAGTCCCCAAATCAGAACACGGTTGAACATGAACGTAATCATATCCCAAATAACAAGGTTGGATGGAAGTAGGAATCACAATAAGAGAAATTTTAGTGTATTTATAATTTTCACATAGGAAGATTCTAGAGTCTTCTCCAAGTATCCGCTAGCGCTGGTAGGTTAAAAAACAGTCAATCAACGTGCCCAAACACAATCCTCCACGGAACATGCTTCAATCCAATCTATATCCCGCTAACAACTTGCCTCACATTACTTTGTCTCCATTGTTATCTCCTCTCAAATTTAACGCATTAACTCTACCAAAAAAGACAGGACTAAATTGTGCTACTCTGAAAAATATTGTACTGGTATTTTAACTATAAGCAGAATATCATAATCACAGGGAAACTTCTAGGATATTCATCTTTACTCCTGAAAGAAAATTCAGCTAAGCTTATTTCTCTATATTAATAGTTCGGGACTTAACTTTTCTAGATATAGAAACAGTCTTAAACATGTATTCAGAACTCAAAACGTAGCTCAGTGTTACCCACCTAGACAATTTTTATCGTTCCCTTTACATTTAAATGGAATAATTCCAGAAGGAGCTTCAAAGTATGGTACTTCCTTTATGAATTTAGTCCCTTTGAATATCTTAATTTTGAATTCAAAACCTCCTAGGTTAGAATGAATATTTTTGAAATATTGACTAAAATCAGCAACAATAAGTTCATTGGTGGACGAATCAAAAATATCTCCAAGGCACATGCATTGCGAAAAGGTTGATAAATTTACGGTTAAATCATGTTTCGCAAGTAACCAAGAATCACTGATTGTCATTTGATACATAGTAGAAATTCGCTCCTTCGTATGATCTGTTACTATCGTTTTTACGTTTGTGCAATGAAAAGCCCAATCTATAACAAGAAAGAAGTAACTAGTTAGGCAAATAACAAAAGTTATTTGGAAGGATAAAGTGAATTAATAAACACATAAAACTAAGATTTTAGTTCCGCCTAACTTCCCTCATATTGTTAAAATTTCATTAAAACCTAAAGAAAAACTTACTCAATGTTGCTATTTAGCGCTTGACAATCTTCTAAAATCGAAATCACCTTATATTCTAGTAATTCTAAACATATTAAGGCGATAACTTATTAATTATAACGAACGAAGTGCTTTATCAGTATACAACATATTTTTATTTTTCAGCACGCCGACGTTTTCCATACAAAACTTACGAATCAGGTGTGTAAAATTTGTATGAGATTTAGATCTTAAAATGGTCTCGTACGTATCTCTTATTGTTGAAATGAGAAAATTGGATCTTAAAAGGGCACATGGATTAAGTTCAGATCTGTTCGGTTAAAAGGTCAATGTGAAAAACTTGGATATTCATTTTGTAACAGGCTGCCAGATATGAAGTGAATTAATCTATCAGACAGACAGTAAATTACTGTCTGTAAAACCGAAAGGTACACCGACTTTAATGACCAAGCCTTCAAAATTTTCATTTGAACTTGATGAAACTAATATATATATAATATTTCACGAACACGTCATTATTATTTATAAATTAAGTCGACAAAGGAACATATAGGTTCTCTATGGATAACACTGGGTCTCCCTTAGTGAAAAAATCTCTTTTTTCCTCATTGTAATGACATAGAAATGAAAGGACACTGACTACTTCAAGATGATGGAAAAATGGAAAAATAATTTAGCATCATGTTTCACTGTGGTCAGCTAATTAATAGAAGCTAGAATGATAGAAGAATCATGTTACAGAAACCTACACAGAATAAAATTTATGATAAGTCAATTCTGATAAGATTTATCGTTTCAATTCGCCCAAGAAGTTCTTGATATCCTACTAAGAATTTAAAAATTGAACTTTAACAAAATTCTGACCAAAATTCGATTTTCTATGGTTAAGCAGATCAATAAACAAGTAGGTTTAATCATCTATGCTTTATCTTAAGTTTAGGTGAATCGTCTATCAAGAGTTTGAAAGTCAAAATGTGGTAAATCTGTCGGTAATTTGAGAAGAGATGGTGCTTTTAAAATACGTAATGATAGGATATTTTACACAATATAGTTGTTTAATGATAAAAAATCATCGGTAGGCTAAGTAAACAACTTTGACACATGTTTTTAGTTGTTTTGGAAATTGACACCTAATTCTTCATAAAACGTTGCGAAACTGAGAGACCATCTATATGAAAATCAAGTAGATGAAAGATTCACACTGAAATGCCACAGAGTAATCGCTACTATTGTTGCTGTTTTTAAAAATGTTAGACACATCTCTTGGAAACTATTAGACGAAAGTGATATTGGCATTTTATAATGCCACAATTCAGTATGCTGCAATAATCCATAAATTATACAATCTCAAGGTTCACCCCAACTCTACCAAGTATAAAACCCTGAAATGGTTGTTTAGTCAAACCATTAAAACTTTAGGAGGCGAAGAGAGGACTAAAAACTCTTCTAACAACTTTATTATAGGAAAAACGAGGTTTAACCAGGTGGCGTTGATCAGGAGATTCTGTTATTAAATACATGATGTTTTAAGAAAGTAACAAAAGTAACAGTAAAACCCAATTTTATAAATTTCTGCTTAGCATAGAATAGGATGGCGAAATATGTTCGTGGATTCAGAAGGCTCGACTGGCTTTCGCCAACTTGGGTCACTTGTGGCATAGGAGAGATATCCATCTGCCAACCGATAAACGAGTTTAACTCCCATCAGTTCGCTCCATTCTACTTTATGGATGTGAACGATGGCCATTAAGAACAGAGGATATTCGTAGGTTACTAGTACTCGATGATAGGTGTCTTTGAAGCATTGCTCCTGTATTTTGGGACCACTGAGTTACCAATGCCTGGGTTAGAAATAGGATAGGAAGTAAGGATGGCGAATCGATTGATGAGGAAGTGAATCTCCACCAACTGAGGTGGTTGGGACATGTGTTACGTACGTCAATGAATATGATCATGGACTAGCAGATGAGCCGATCAATCTTCGAGATTATACTTCAATAAACCCATAATAATCGTTGCATTTCTGCCCGACATGAACACTTGAACTCTTTCCCAAAGCATAGTGGTTTGGGGATGGTCTTGTTTTAGACAATATAGGTTTATATTCAATATCGAAACAAACATAATAAATACCCACTCAGTCAGTTTTTGTCCCTTTTATTGCCATCATTATGAAAATTGGACAGTGTGAACATTTTGCCACGAATTTGGAAAATCTTGATTTCGATGTACGGCGTAAGTTAGAAACATTGAGTTGTTGTTTATACATAGAATTATTGGCTGTTTATGAAATTAACTATCATCTAGTATAAGTTGCGTTTTATTAGCATTTCTTGAATCATCGAGACTATCTGGATTAGTTACTGGTCAAAGGCCATCAGAAGCGCTAGTAACTATCTGTAGCACTTTTAAACAAACAATAGAATATGGGTTCCATTGAACAGGGTCTACCTCCTTTGTGTTCTTAATGAAGTAGACTTTGTTATGAACTTTATACACAAAATATCTCACACGTTATCCAAAATTTGGATATAAGCAACAATTGCATGTTTTAAACATTAACAAGTAAGTTAGAATGAATCAGATAAATACTAAATTAATTAATAAGACAGTTTTATAACCTTTTCTTATGCTAAACAAGTGCATACATTGCCCTGAGTAATGTTCTTTAGGCTGCGGTCGAGTTGTATATATCTAGCCACCTATCCGTCATAAATATATGGATTGACATATTCCATTAGTCTGATAGAAACTATTAGAACCTAATGATATCTCTAAAGCAAGTATGAATCTTTACTGCACTGTAGCCTAGACTTTTATTAAAACTACAGAAAAATGAAATTGAATAGGTTCAGTAATAACTATGACTATATAAATGATTTAAGCGCTGAAACATATCGATGAAAAATGTTTCGGAGTCGGTCAACATATGCATTCAAATATTTTTTAGACCTTTGACTTCAATAAAGACTAGTGTCTTCGAAAGAATTTAGGAACTATCTGTGCTGAGTAATAAAACAAGTTTCCACTTAGACCTATTTGTTGAATGAAGCTAAGCATAAGCCACTTGACGAGATGTCGGTTTGCTAGTGCTTTTCGCGGAACACTTTCCTGATCAATGACCTCAGCTTACCAGCGACATTGCAATTAAGTGACTTCGAGGTCTGAATCATGGTCGAAACAGAATAGGATTACTCATGAAGTTGATTTCATCAAATGCTAGCATCTTGAACCACGCTCCTGCTTTATTCATGTGATGTTACTATCCAAATAACCGACCGATCAGCTATGGAAAAGGACAAGATAGAAACCTGTGCAGAATAGTACGCTTGCCTGGAGACAGAATTTGAGAGTGGGGTACAAGATGACTTATATCCGAAAATTGGGAGCGGTTTGAAGAAATAAAAGGTAGACCGTGAGACGCTGGTGAATGAATACATAAGGAGGTTCACACAGGATTATAAACATCTATCGGGCAACTATTAATGGAAAATTAGTCACCATTGTAACGATATAGCAAGACCGGATAACATGCAGAGAGTAGTGAAGTGTACACCAACAAACTATCCAAAGTCTCATAAAAAACGTGTTGAGGAATGCCGTTGGGTGAATGTGTCAAATATGTATGTTGATCAGAAGTATTTGAATTGTAGTATGAACTAGTAATCCCCGGAATAACGCAATGTAATCAAGAAGTATTAGATGAGCCCGAACGAATGTATTGTATTTGGAATTCAAAATTACAACAGTCATCAATACCAAGAAGTCATTGATTTATTTAAACATCACATCTGCCGCAGCTCGAATTGGAGTGTAAGTGTCTGTAATCGATTGCTCGTCTTCTTCTTAAGTTCATCTTACATCTGTCCGACAGTGTATTGGATGTAGACTCTGTATTATCTGGGTTCTGGAATTGTATACAATCAGCATGCCGGCTTTGTAGTGAAACCATTGATATTTAGAATTTGCATCATGGACTTTCCAACAATATCCTCCCCCACGAAATAATGTTGGGTCCTTACTTCGCAATGTTTTAGCCAATATGACGTTCCCAATTTGCATTATCTTCTCAAATCTTACGCATCGACTACTGCATGTGAGTATTTGGGAATAAACACTGATATATGATTTGAGGTATTCCATCATGTGACTTTGACTTCAATAAAAATCATGATACATATACTTTTTGTTATTCATATTAGAATATACAGATGGATATGCATTGATATATGTAATTAACACATGAGATTCAACTAGGCTTGATTTACCTGCGAAACAATCGAATAGAAAACATTCATCTGCCTCATATTCATTAGGATAATCTTGGACTTGATTTGGATTCTCTGTCTGTGCAAACTTCACTTCTGGGCAAACTGGTTCTCTGGTTGCTTCGGGAAATTTTGCTTTCCCATCTGATTCATCGTACCACTGACTAGGGATTCTACTCGAAACACATTGTTCGTGAGAATATGCAACATCTGATACAATAACATCACAAATGTGACTAGAGTTCGACTCATTAGGAACATATTTGTCACATTCATTAGGAATATCATTAGAGATAAATTGATTGTGAGGACCACTGACACTTGACATGATATCAGAATTCGATTTCTCTGAAATATTTTCCTCAGATTGAATAAGAGTTTCATTAGAGAATAATGGATCATCAGGGAATCCAGCATCTACCACGACTGAATCTGGTTTTTGATCATGATTCGACTCATTCAACATTTTGTTCTCAGAGTTGTAAGAAATTACATCAGAAGTATGTGAATTATCACGACAAACCATATCTGGTACAATAACATGAGAAATCAGATAAGTTGGTTGGTTGGGAATTTTCGTCTCCCAATGACTCTGGGTTTCATTCAACTCTGGACTGTTATATAACGTTATACCTCTTCTAGATAAAGATAACTGGTCATTAGAAGCATCCATCTTAGCATTACTTTCAGCGAAATGAACCATGGTATTACAAACTGACTGAATGTGTCCAGTTATACCACATTTAAAGCATTTAGAATTACGAAATATACATGAATTACATGGGTGAAACTTGCCGCAGAACGAGCATTTACTAAACTCGTGCTCATCAACATGGACTGTTTCACAGCTCAATGAAGTATTATCTGAATAACTTTGATTACGCATCGAACTGCGACGACTTATTAAGGAAGTGGAATTCCTGAAGTTCTGGCGAGTCATTTTATCGGATTTTTCTCTCTTACCGCATTCGGAATTTGTATACTTTACATGATCCAACAGTAGTTGCTTGAGAGTTGCATAGGGGAGTGAAATCGGTTTGTCTGGAAGTTCCAAAATCTTTATAAGGCTGTATGCTTCTTTCCCAATGAATGTAAGGAAATGGGCCACAATATTAAAATCTTCATCATCTTCCTTGGTCAAAGCCCAGATTTCGAACCTCTCCATGTACTCCTCAAAAGCATTAAAATCTGAATTTATATTTAACCGTTCCATCACTGGCTCAATCACGACGCCAATATGATAATCAGAAGTATTTAAATTGTAGTATAAACTAGTAATCCCCGGAATAACGCAATGTAGTCAAGAAGTATTAGATGAGCCCGAACGAATGTATTGTATTTGGAATTCAAAATTACAACAGTCATCAATACCAAGAAGTCATTGATTTATTTAAACATCACAATATGACAGTTTATTAGAAGATAATAGCCAATTTGGTTTTCTCGTCTGAAGTAGCAAGTATAAAAGGATGGATTGTTTGTAATAATACGGGTAGCACTTAATACCAGTGATAAAAGACCATCAAAAAAGAGATTAGTGCTTGAGGTTCATATATTAAGTGTGATACAATCCTATAACCGTCATTGCATATGGTCTTTCATAGTGTCAGCAAACAACAAGAAAGGTGATCTGCAATCCCGGTTAGGTCATTCGTATAAAATATAAGTGGTAAAGTTTCAAAAGCTGTACGTTTAAGAATTCGACTTTTCACCGATTATTTTCGAGGTATTGTGTGACTTGTTTCTTCTCGTTTTTCTCTATAACCCTGATACTTTGTATTTGGTTCTCAAACTTACCGTGTTCCTCCAAAGACCAATTTTCAGATTATATCTTAGATTGTAAAAATATATAGAGATAAAACACCTATGTGCATACCTATATTTAAAGACGAAGGTCAGCCGGCTTCAAAAGAAAACATTAACCAAACATTAATGAATCACTCCAAAGTTATGTTGTTCAAATTTAACAATTGTTAGTTCTTAAGAACTAGTACTGAGAGTGAACAAGTACTTAGGCGTTATAACAGGATCTCATCCAGCAAATTCAAAACGTAGATAGTTCTAGAAAACCGACTGTCGTAAGTGATTCTTCAAATAGAAGCTAATACAGCCACATTCATATGCCTTTTAGAAAGTATGACATTCCTTTCCCTTTTTGTAAACACCAGATCATGAATGAAAGTTTGATTCCGGACCACTTAATTTCCAGAATCAGGACTCGCAATGATATATACTTTCCAAACTAATGTCCTTGATTGTAATAACCAATGAAATGTTTATACTTATTTTACTGTAAGCCAACAGATTTAAAAAGACACGCATTTTGTTGTTTATTGTTTGATACGTTTAAACAAAAACGTGACAATGCATTCATTGCCGAAAATATTCATTTAAATATAAAAATAAAGATCTGATTAATCAATAAATTCTTGATTCAAAATCAAACCTGAAACGCAACATTATATTACGCTGATCCTGTTTTGATATTCAATAAATCACACACTTGGCTGTTTGACGAATGTTCGGTCTCTACAGCGCAACAAACTTTCTTTGCATTTTATTTTTGCTCCAAACTTACTCACAACGTATTCAGGTAATTTATGAAGGGCAGAATGTTGCATTCTATTGTAATGCTACCGGTGGCTCCAAAAACGATTACATACACTACCAATGGGAGGTAAATAATCGTGATCTAATAGCCACTGATGCCTACTTTCATATAAGAGGCATCCAAAAAAGTGATGAAGGTGAGTATAAATGCATCGCCACACAATATGTAAATGGGACTCCCATCGTTGCAACTGAATCCACATTTATCAGTGTTCGCAAAGGTGAGTAAATTGACTTTTAATTTTCCGCTAAATACGTTTCTGTGTCTCCAATACTATTTAATTGTCCATAAACATTGTAGTGTGTTTTATCCAGACTATTTTTTCTACAAGTGATATTGTTAATTGGCAGTGTAGAAATCCTCGAAATCATTATAAAGCCCTGGACAGTCTTTTTATCTATTTGCAGAAGGTTACACAATATTTTCAGCAATTAGAAAGCAGTATTATTATGCGTCTTTTAGCTTTAGTTTCTCATTAAACCCTCCTATATTCCGAGAAACTAACGTTCGATCGCTTATATTGGAATTTTCGAGAGAAATTCTTTTTCTTTAAAAATTCTATTTGAAGATCATGTTACTTTGTTGAAAATGCTCCATACATCACAGTTTTTTATATACAGCAAAACTAAGGATTCTAGAGTTTATTATTAATATTATTCACTATGGTTTAAACTCACCGAGGTTTCACTCATTCAAACTAACTACGCTTTTTATTCAGGAATATTTTGAAAATCTATTTTTTCTGTACATTATTTGTTTGAGGAGAAGAAGACAATTCTTATGTCAAAGCGACTTCCTAATAACCACGAATTTAAAATGTTGAAATAGTATTTGTAGTTGTTCCCGAATTTGTTAATTCACTTATTTTCTTTTTGTAAAGACAATAGTTAAATCTTAATGCTTAAAAGATATAAGAATCTAGTGTTAAGCTTTTTCGACATCTAAGTGTTTATGTTAAGATTAAGCATAATTTATTCGATTTTTAAACCAATGAAGCATTATATTTTGTGTTGTGAACTCATTGGTTGCATTGAACATTACTTAAATGTAATTGACAAGCACCATAATCAAAATATTGCAGGTTTATTGTTGTCCATTTTCTTAAGTAACTGAGGAGTAATACGAGATAAATTAATTTAAGGCAATATAGAATGGCAGTTTAAAGCTTAAGGTTGATTTTGTTGTAACCGTATATAAAGATTTAATTTCATTTTACTCTGACATTTTACTAACTGACGTTCTAACGATCTATAATTAGAGAACGTACAATATCTGTCTATGGGGAAGAATGGATTTTAGTAGCCTTAAGATGAGTGAAATGAGTTATGCTAATAACTTATCAACAATGATTAAACGAGGTACATTAAGGACTTTTATGAAGTTTATATATCACAGTTTCAAGTAATCACCATTTATAAGAATCATTTGGACTTAATTATGTTGATTGAGGTTGGTAATTTACCTCCACAGAATAGAAACGTCCTTGAAGGGAAGTAAACAAATGTGTTCTATTTTACTTTGGACTATTTTTTGCCATTTAAACAAGACTTATAAACAGATTAAAAAGTATAATTTGTTATGATTTGAATCATTCCGTGGTCGATATTTTCCACTGAATTTTGATTAATCTTGATTGCCATATATGCATCATGTGTGGATTGCCTCGAAATACCATTATGTCAGAAATTATGCGAACATCACGGATATGTTTTTTACAACTACATTATTGTCATTGAAAACTTAAATAATCATTTTATCATTGAAATAAGTTAAATATTTGAGTTATCGGTTATACTAATTTAATAGTTATTTCTATAGGATTTATAGCTTTTACATATTTTTGGAGATTGTAATGCTGTGCATTTCAAGAATAATACAGTTTAGTAGACTTATGAATAAGTAAAAAGTAACTAGTGATTGTTTCCAAGAAAATGAGTTAAATGTATGTCAATACTAATACAATGAACAATTGTCGGCTTTCAAATGATAATGTGTACCAATACAGTTGCTTGAAGATTCTACGAATCATTTTAATTAGCCAGCAAAATATTTCACTGTTTTTTTTATGTAATAATCAATATAATGATAAATTGCCTACATTGTAAGAGAAAATATCATAAGCTTAATTCTTTCTCTTGTTGTTTGGTATTAACAAGATGTAAACGATCCTGATGTACAATGCATTATGATTAAGTATTGTAAACTAAAACAAATAAATTTGCACTACATAGAATTCTATTGTATTTAGTAATTTCTATGTAAGGTAAAAATTCTACCATAAATAATTCTAACATGAATCTATAGAATATTGATCATATCTGTAAGTTTGATTCATTTCAATGATCAAATTTTGTAGTTAAACAAATCTATATCTATGGAAAACCTGGAAGCACTGGACGGCCGTTCCATCCTGTTTTGGGACTCCTCAGCATTGCGCATCCACGATCCCGCTTCACGAGGTTCGAACTGAGGAGTCCCGCAATGGGACGAAACGGCCGTCCAGTGCCTCCAGGTTTTCCATGGTGGTTTAGCTTCAACTGAATCATGACTTCAACTTCTTAAAGTGACACACGTCTTTACTTGAATGTGCATTATTCCAATGATAGCGAAAAACTTTTCAAGAAGAACCTGTGAATGTTATTCTTCATTTTTTATCATCATTCGTTATTATTATCAGTAAGATCAGAGCCACGATTTACTTATTCGTTAATAAATTTTGTAACTAAGTGCTGCCGTAGTTTTTGATTAAAATATTCAACTATCTTAACCTATTGAACACAAATTAGTTTAAACTTATGTTTCGATAGTGTAATAAGAAGACGAAGATTATCAGAACTATGTGATAGATTAGCGCAATACATTTCGAACAATCTGATCACACGTAATATACTTGTTAAGAACATTTATATATAAAAATAAAAGGTCAACTAGACTGGAAATGGGGTTAAGACTAGACAAGGATAATAATAATAAACATGGTGTGAAAACAATTTGACACCCAATCATTCTGGATAATAAGCTAATATTACCAGGGTAGGTTTAAGGTGAGAATAAACTGTTTTTGAATACACGAAGGGGGGTTGAATTTTCGTATGGCTAAGGCTTCAATAAACCTTAGCATACGCCCTTTCACACTCATGTATAACACCACAAAAGCCGAGTTAAGATCAATGTAATGCCCTGTTTGAATTATGTGTTTAGCACCAGAGGATGATGGATGTTTATCCTCTACTCTTATTGGTTATATGGGCAGATGTTCTAGGGATTTGTATATTCGGGCTCGTGAGCACCTCCCAGTGTGGTTAAGCAAAAGTATAGTCAAAACGGTTTACAGCTCTATTGTAGCCCATTTAGTTCAGACGGGACATACAACCAACATGGAGCAATCTTTCCCAATAATATATCGTGTTAATAACAGTCTACCTAATTCCGTCAGATTAAGGGTTCTGCAGACGACTGAGGCAATTGCTATCCGGATCAAAAAGCCAGAGCTGTGCATCCAAAATAAATATATCCAGCCGCTCCTTTTACCCTGACCAACTTCAGGGTCAACTTGTTAATAATCAATGGTGACATTAATTTGATTATTGTTCATTTTTATATCCTAAACTTATTTTATCTACACATCTTACCATTGTCATTATTATTATTACACTTATTAACCTTTTAGAGAAATTTATTCAGCATCCACCCCTATCTACTATATCTGACCTAATTCATATTATTCTACATATTACGTAATTTCTGAGTTGTAATCCCATTATTCTCTCTCACCTCATGTCAACTATATTTATTTATTTCACTTATAAACTGATTCAAGTTAACATTTCGTATTAGTCAACTCCAACATTAACGATTTGATTTGATTCTAAATGACATTCCTTGATTCACATGTTACAGTTTCTTAAATGATGTACTCTGCCTTAAACTTGACCAATCTTTTGTGAATTATTAATTTGGATTTATAATTGTAGAACCTGATGAGAAATTATTGAAAAAAGAATATTCTTCGTTCATATAATTGTGTCTTATTGGGTCATTTGATTTTATTTGTTTCTGTAACCGTTTGGGTACATGTTCACACACCCTATTTTCGAGATCACGATTACCTTCCTTATGTACATGTGGCCAAACACACATTTGAATTGGTAAACACAGTGGGATTTTCACAATGGGAATCTTTAATATTCTAAAACAGTGGGATGTGACGCAATCGTTTTTATGTCTTTTAGGATTTCGGTCAGAGGGGGTTTTGTGGAGAATTTAGTATTTTCATAGTTGAAATCATGAGTCAATTGAAGCTAGATTTGAAGCTAGGTTTTCGATGAAGTATGGACCTTGTCCTTTCCTTGATAATGACCTTTGCCGCATAATACGTCTTGTTAATGACTGATTTAACTTTTTGTTTCAATAAAAGGCTAGCTGAGTCACCTCTATATGGTAATGTAATGTAGACAGGCTTTTTTTCCTGCCAAGACCATAGTAGGTCTCACTTTACCATGGAAAGTTCAGGGTAAAGTAATATTTTGGTGTCTGTCAACATAAGTAGTATATAACATCAATCGAAAGTTGACTGCCTGATAGCAGAAGATTGGGAAGATCTAATCGAAGAGGACGAGAAGAGAGAGTAATTGTAATAACAAGAAGAAACGATGAAGTTTGAGACAGTTGACAGAGGATTTGCAAATGAAGTATTTAATGTTTGGTTTGAAGCAATTAGTCCTTTTGATAAATTTTGATAATGTAATAAGAAGACGAAGATTATCAGAACTATGTGATATATTAGCGCAATACATTTCGAACAATCTGATCACACGTAATATACTTGTTAAGAACATTTATATATAAAAATAAAAGGTCAACTAGACTGGAAATGGGGTTAAGACTAGACAAGGATAATAATAATAAACATGGTCTGAAAACAATTTGACACCCAATCATTCTGGATAATAAGCTAATATTACCAGGGTAGGTTTAAGGTGAGAATAAACTGTTTTTGAATACACGAAGGGGGGTTGAATTTTCGTATGGCTAAGGCTTCAATAAACCTTAGCATACGCCCTTTCACACTCATGTATAACACCACAAAAGCCGAGTTAAGATCAATGTAATGCCCTGTTTGAATTATGTGTTTAGCACCAGAGGATGATGGATGTTTATCCTCTACTCTTATTGGTTATATGGGCAGATGTTCTAGGGATTTGTATATTCGGGCTCGTGAGCACCTCCCAGTGTGGTTAAGCAAAAGTATAGTCAAAACGGTTTACAGCTCTATTGTAGCCCATTTAGTTCAGACGGGACATACAACCAACATGGAGCAATCTTTCCCAATAATATATCGTGTTAATAACAGTCTACCTAATTCCGTCAGATTAAGGGTTCTGCAGACGACTGAGGCAATTGCTATCCGGATCAAAAAGCCAGAGCTGTGCATCCAAAATAAATATATCCAGCCGCTCCTTTTACCCTGACCAACTTCAGGGTCAACTTGTTAATAATCAATGGTGACATTAATTTGATTATTGTTCATTTTTATATCCTAAACTTATTTTATCTACACATCTTACCATTGTCATTATTATTATTACACTTATTAACCTTTTAGAGAAATTTATTCAGCATCCACCCCTATCTACTATATCTGACCTAATTCATATTATTCTACATATTACGTAATTTCTGAGTTGTAATCCCATTATTCTCTCTCACCTCATGTCAACTATATTTATTTATTTCACTTATAAACTGATTCAAGTTAACATTTCGTATTAGTCAACTCCAACATTAACGATTTGATTTGATTCTAAATGACATTCCTTGATTCACATGTTACAGTTTCTTAAATGATGTACTCTGCCTTAAACTTGACCAATCTTTTGTGAATTATTAATTTGGATTTATAATTGTAGAACCTGATGAGAAATTATTGAAAAAAGAATATTCTTCGTTCATATAATTGTGTCTTATTGGGTCATTTGATTTTATTTGTTTCTGTAACCGTTTGGGTACATGTTCACACACCCTATTTTCGAGATCACGATTACCTTCCTTATGTACATGTGGCCAAACACACATTTGAATTGGTAAACACAGTGGGATTTTCACAATGGGAATCTTTAATATTCTAAAACAGTGGGATGTGACGCAATCGTTTTTATGTCTTTTAGGATTTCGGTCAGAGGGGGTTTTGTGGAGAATTTAGTATTTTCATAGTTGAAATCATGAGTCAATTGAAGCTAGATTTGAAGCTAGGTTTTCGATGAAGTATGGACCTTGTCCTTTCCTTGATAATGACCTTTGCCGCATAATACGTCTTGTTAATGACTGATTTAACTTTTTGTTTCAATAAAAGGCTAGCTGAGTCACCTCTATATGGTAATGTAATGTAGACAGGCTTTTTTTCCTGCCAAGACCATAGTAGGTCTCACTTTACCATGGAAAGTTCAGGGTAAAGTAATATTTTGGTGTCTGTCAACATAAGTAGTATATAACATCAATCGAAAGTTGACTGCCTGATAGCAGAAGATTGGGAAGATCTAATCGAAGAGGACGAGAAGAGAGAGTAATTGTAATAACAAGAAGAAACGATGAAGTTTGAGACAGTTGACAGAGGATTTGCAAATGAAGTATTTAATGTTTGGTTTGAAGCAATTAGTCCCTTTGATAAATTTTGATAATGTAATAAGAAGACGAAGATTATCAGAACTATGTGATAGATTAGCGCAATACATTTCGAACAATCTGATCACACGTAATATACTTGTTAAGAACATTTATATATAAAAATAAAAGGTCAACTAGACTGGAAATGGGGTTAAGACTAGACAAGGATAATAATAATAAACATGGTGTGAAAACAATTTGACACCCAATCATTCTGGATAATAAGCTAATATTACCAGGGTAGGTTTAAGGTGAGAATAAACTGTTTTTGAATACACGAAGGGGGGTTGAATTTTCGTATGGCTAAGGCTTCAATAAACCTTAGCATACGCCCTTTCACACTCATGTATAACACCACAAAAGCCGAGTTAAGATCAATGTAATGCCCTGTTTGAATTATGTGTTTAGCACTAGAGGATGATGGATGTTTATCCTCTACTGTTATCGGGTCATTTGATTCTATTTGTTTTTGCAACCATTTTGGTACATGCTCACCCACCCTAATTTTCGGACCACGATTGCTCCTCCCTACGTATGTGTGACCACATACACATTTAAATTGGTAAACGCAGTGGGATATGACACAATCATTTTCATGTCTTCTAGGTTTTGAATGAAGCATGGACCTCGTTCTTTCTTTGATAATGATCTTCGCTGCACAATACGTTTCGTTGATGACTGATTTAAGCCTTTGTTTCAATAAAAGGCTATTTGAATCACGTCTAAATAGTAAGGTGATGTAGACAGGCTTTTTTTCCACCAAGGCTACAGTAGGTCTCACTGTGCCATGAACTTTCCATCTATTAATAAAGTATATGTGTGATTAGATTGTTCGAAATGTATTGCGCTAATATATCACATAGTTCTGATAATCTTCGTCTTCTTATTACATTATCAAAATAATGTTTGGTTCCCATACTTTACAAATATATTTTGTAACTTTGCATCGGACTATAAGTTGGTTGTTCCCACTTGAGTTCTTGTTCACTACAGTATCACGAAATATTCTGGATCATTTCATATACATTTAAACAAATATAGTGGGAATGGATTAGATTGTTGTAAATAAGTTACCGGCAAAGATTATATATTCTATTAACTGTTACAACTTTTTTCACAAAGCATCAGTTTCTAGGATTATTAATAAAAAGCTAAACATAGAATGTGACATCCAGATATATAAAGACAAGTATGGGAAATTGACTAGGTATTGACTAAAAATGTTAATAATCTGAATTAGAAACATCACACATTGTTTTATAGTTTAGTAAGAAAAATACTAGATGATTTTCTGTAGTCTACTAACTCAAATGTTTTATTCAACATCGACTGAATATGTGTTTATTCAAAGCCTACATTGTAACAGAATAACTTCTGAATGTTTTCTAACTAACAAGTGAATGGTTCGAATGCATGTAATATATAACACACAAATAAGCTTATGCAATATTTACCACTGCTCGTTGCAATAAGCTGGAGACCAGTATTATTTAGTTTTAATCGCTAGTCAGAATGATTTTAGGTTAAACCATATATTTCCAGGTTATTTAAAAAGACAGTATAAATTCAGGTTCAGGTGAACTGTGATTGTATTTTATGGGCTTGACAAAATGTGGGATATTCGCAGCCGATACCGTATATGTTTGTGAGTCATTAGAATGGAATAAATGTTTAATTAATGTAGAATTCAGACACTTTTTTTGAACAGATAGGCAACATGTCATTTCAAATGACAATCATTGCATTTTTTGGAAATCATGAACCTACATAAGTTAGACCACCATTGATAACCTGTAAGCACTGGATGACCGTTTTGTTCACCACCATAGAGGTTAAGCGTCCTCGACAGAAACCAAGTTTCCTGGGTCACATTCTCACGAGTTGGGTCATGGATGAGCACTGATCAGGAGTCACACACTAGGATGAAATGGCTAACTTTTATTGGTTCATGATTTCAATGAAATCCAACAATTTCCATAGTTCCATATTGAATATTGTATTGCTAATAAACTATTTAGACAATTTACCGGTAACTAGATGGTTCATATTTATTTTCATTTATTAACATAACTAAATTTGTATGTTTATAATGTTTATCATAGTTCATTTATGCTACTGTAAAATGTATTTGTATTAATCAAAGTCATATTATTTATCACTTTATAACTGTCAATAAATAAATCTGTAATAAGTTAGACAGTAATTGAAAGTTTACATTTACAGTAAAATACATTTTAAGAAAAATCAATGTAGTCTGAAGAAGTATACCTGTAAATTAATTTATATACATCTGATATTGTAAAATAAGGGTCTATGTTCATTCTGATGATTAATTTTACTTAGTTGATTCAACCTACTTTAGAATATGCCTCTTAGAGAAGGTGTAGTCGTCTATTGATGGAAAGCTTCAGTAGACAAAAAGTTGGTAGTTGGATGATAAATGGTTGGCTTTGACTTTGTGAACCTTTTTAAGTAACTGAATAAGTTTGATACTCTAAAACATTAGATATAAGTGACGATGTCAGTTGGGAAGTTACTGTTAGGTTATTTAAAGGCTGTGAATAGGTTACCTCTAGTTCTTCCATATGTTATGAACAAGAGATTTAGCTTATGTAATCTTACGTCATATGGAAACTTTGAGAATTGAGAGATTGACACAGTTATGATTTTTCAGGCTCTCTTCAACGGTATAGTTTAAGCTGAGACTATTTTTATATAGTACTAAAATTATATGTAACGTAGTTTTTAAGTGACTGGAAGCTGCTAGTATTAACAATAAGCTTTTACTAATAATTTCACGTATAGCTCTGACAAATAGCAATATGTTTCATAATGAACTTAAAGGTATCAGCTGGAATTTTCTAATTTGTCAGACCATTCTGCTGAGTAATTAAGAACTTTTTGAATTTTTGCACAGTTCCTTTCGCTTTTTGTTACATTTTATTTTGATATGGTCGGGCAGATTACTGCATAATGTATAATAGCAATAGAAATGACAATTCAACAGAGGCTAACAAGTGGTACTTATTTGAGCTAACTGTAAGAAAATATTGTAAGGTACAATATACGTATGGTGAACAAAAGCCGGTAACCTCTCTTTTCAGCTGCTAAAGATACTCTTCTGAACTTCTAGTTGGAATACCCCATACCTTACAAAATATGTATGCAAAAACGTGATTTTGCCACAGATTTTCTATAAATTGTAAATTTTCTTGGTGGAGTTTTGTACTTTGAGCTGAATGGTATGGTCGTGAGACTTTCATCGCTCTTCTGAACGAAATCATCAGCACGAACTTCAAGTAGAAGTCTTCTTGAAGTCTATTTGAAGCTCGAGCGATGAAATTGATTGATCACTTGGTGGTGACCAATGTCATGCGTGTCAAATCCTTCTTAGTGCTGATCGAATGCTATCGATCAAGTTGCAATGTGGCCACTAGTTTAGGTGGCTCGACACTGTGTGCACTATATATATTGAGGTAAGATGGTGGTTGGAGGTGGTCAACAGGAAACCCTGGACCCGGGTTTCGTGCTACTTGGCACTCGTCAGCAAGGTGTACCTGTAATCTTGAGGGAACTGATGCTCCCTGACGGATTCGATCCTGTGTCACTCAACTTTACAGTCAGAGACGTTACCATTGAGCCATTCGGGCTTACTTTATGATTCTTAAATCTTACTAAGATGTTCTATAATGTTGTATTCAATTACATTCAATTATCCCCATTTATTTTCTTATTCATTACACTATGATTATCTAATTATGTTTTGATTAAAATGTACTTTTAAAAACAATGTCATTCAATAATCAAAAATATTATTATGATCGTAAATTTAAATGAATCAATTCAGATTCAATAATAAAATGATAGTTAATATAAACAATAACAAAAAAGAATACTATTCATGATTATTTTTAATTTAATTTTGTTTTAGTATTGTTTGTTTGAATAGGACGAAACGCGCGTCCTGGATTCCACTGTTAGCCACTATCCATCTTGGCTTAATTTTGTTTTGTTCATTCATGAAATAATTTTTTAAAATACAGTTTAGGTTAAACTAGATTTTTCGACAATTATTTGTATTCATTTAAACAATACGTTTAATTATAAAATCTTAATTGACCTTATATACATTTTATCTATTACACAAATACTGTATATATTTTTAAGGTAAAACCAAAAAACTATAAGATTGAATGTTTGTAACAGATCTGTAATATTTAATTAGAGATAAGGTTTAATTCATATTATATTCTTAAAAATTTTAATCGTAGTGTACAAGTACAAAAGTGGGTACAATCGAATGCATTCGAACACAACATTACAGAATATCTTGGTAAAATTTGAGAATCATACAGTAAATACTTCATTTGTAAAATGTCAATCAATTGTCTCAGACTTCTCCGTTCCTCTTGTAAATATCAATCAATCGTCTTAGACTTCATTGTTCCTTCACTGTCACAGCAATCATTCTCTGTTCTCGTTCTCTTTTCTTTGATCTTTATAATCTTCTACTTTCAGACATTTTGCTGTTCATTGATGATACATACTACTTATATCTGTCGATACCAATAGCACACATCACATAATCTTTAATAATAAATATATTTTTGTTTAATCCCAATGAATAGAAAAATTGTATTTCTGACGTTTCGTAACTTAATTACGGTCACTTCTTTAGAGTAGAGGAGTGGCTTACATTATGCCACGAGACGTCGCAAATATAGTTTTTCTACTCATTGTGATATAACAAGAAGTAGTGTATTTATTATTAACCCTCTACTCAATGTTCAATTTATTTAAAGCTATCAAGTCCAACCTTGGTATGGATACCTACATAATTTTTAAGTATAAAAAACTTAAATGAAGAATCTCCCTTTTCCTTAAGTTGAAATATGATGAATTATTGTACATTAAGTTGTAACAAGTTATTCATTATATGAAATATCAAATAACTCTATAAGGAATTTATGTGAAACATTTTGAAAATCTAATAATCCAGATTTTCGATCTATCAAGGTTTCTCACCAAGAGAATAGTTTTTACGATAGATCATTGATTAGTTCGGTAACACTGAACATTTGTTTAGTTGTAGTTTTAAGCTCTGAGATAGAGTTGAAATATAAACACAAGATATTTATATTTATCAGTGAGAACAGACTCTTTAGATGAGTGAGTCTGATTCATTATATAAAGTGGCTTTTGGTTGATGGTATTACTCAACACTTATTTTTATGATTCTTGTAATTTTTCGTTATTACCTGTTATACTTTACTATTCCCTAATACTCTTTTCTCGACTTTTGAGAATATATTTTTTGTGTTATGAATAGCGCTGAAGGGAATTACTAAGGTATGTGGTGATTAACTGATGAACGTCAGTCGGTAATCATTCACTAATTTATATGTTCGTAACATGGAGTGGAAGAGTAGAAAGAAGCTCTCTTGTTTACCTCTCAGTGCACATTTCATAATCTTTGGAATTAAAATGGTTATGTATTCTTGACAGAACAATTGTCTGCCATCCGATTGATGATGAACACAGTGTGAATATTTCAAAACTCTTCAAAGTAATTAGTCCTTAAACAACTTCGGATTTGCTACATTTCATTGAGGCTATCGTTGTTAAATGATCAGAACTGAACCTGTTTATTCAAAAGGATTAAACTTTAAATCTGTCAATACCCTCGTGGCTTCTAATTTTCATGATTCAGTAAAGGTCATAATTTAGAGTGTCTTCAATTGTTTTATTTTTCTTTTTTCTTGAGTCACTCGTTTTACACGGTTAATCTATTTGGCTTTAAGCTTGTTATTATGTAATCTTTGGTATAAATTTTATTCTCGCTTTTTATAAACATAAGTCTATATGGAATATGGGGAACCTGGAAGCACTGGACGGCCGTTCCGTCTTATTGTGCTTACTGCTGAGAAGTCCCACAATAGGACGAAATGATCGTCCAGTGCTTCCAGGTTTTCCATGGTGATCTAGCTTCAATTGACTAATGATTTCAACCATAAAATAACCCTATATGTTTCAAGACTTTTATCCCAGAATTTGCACATTTCTTAGCACATAAATATTCAAGGATTTTCACAGTTTAAAATCCTATACTTGATATTGTTATATTCTTGATATTAATTGATACTATATAAAGCATGCATAATCATAACCATTATTTCTAGGTTGTAACCAGCTGAAAAGAAACCATCAAACAATTAAGTTCATCCTATTCTGCTACATTTTTTCATGATTTAGCTAAAAGTACAAGAATGCCTACAATGCAGTATCTAGCACACATACTATTTGACGAATAGATTATAACTCCTGACATTAACCAAAAATGTATACTCTTCAGTCGATTGTTAATTCACTGTTGCATACATTTTCATTTTCTGGTATAACTTTCATGGAATTTTACACCAGTTTATTTACCTACTTTATGTATGTATGTAATTATCTTTTTGTGGAATATAAACGGAATAAAGGGGACTTGATAAAATATTATAGGCTGATAATTCTGTATCGTGCTATACATGTGATACTGTATAAAGTCATTATTATTATTACCACTGTCATTCAGTCATATCGTTAATAAGCTGAATTTGTATGTATCAATCATTGGTTGCCAACTCCGTAGTCTAATGATATTGTGATCACTTTGAAGTATGATGGTCTTGAGTCCGACTCATAATGAAATATTAATTCAATAATGTTAAAATGTCATGCAATTGGACAAAAAAGCTGTTCACTACTTCCAAATTTTAAATAGACTTGCAATGGATATCAGTCAGTGATGAAAACTGTTTACAGACTTTAATTAATAATAGGGAGGTTTCACTTAACAGTAGTAGTACAGTTTAGTATAGTTTTTGTAATTTAATGCTGAAAGTTTCATTCATGAGGTTGGTGAATATTGCATGACAATAACATTCTATGGGAAGATATTTTTATGCTTTAGTTATGGACAATTGTAGTAAACATATTCATAAGTTTTATTATTCTTGATATACTATATGTTAAGGATGAAGTGCACAGATGAATATTGAATGATACTTTGATGATAGCGATAATAAGGCGATCCTACATGAACAGATGAATTTATTAACGAATAAATCTATATGAAATTGAGCCAGATGGAGTCAATCTATATTTCTTACATATAAAACTCTGCGGTCACCTTTTCAGATAACACGCAGTATAGTTAACGCCTGGTGGAGTCAATTTCCATATCTGCTGGTGCATTCATAACAAAAAAATTAAGATGATTTCACAGTATTTCAAGATTGTAAACAACAAACTAAGGCAACCTGAGTTATATTATAGTGAACGGGAACACAAGTGTGTACAATCGAATGTATTTCAACACAAAATTATGGAACATCTTAGCAAAATCTGAGAACCATAAAGTAAATACTTCATTTGCAAAATATCAATCGATCGTCTTGCACTTCATTGTCCCTTTGTTTCCACAACAATCACTAACTGTTCTCATTCTCTTTTCTTCGATTTTCTTAACCTTCCGTCACTAGGTATTTCACTTTCGATCGGTGATACACACTACTTACGTCTATCGATATCAGTAGCACACAACACAGTATGATCATTAATAAACAATAAATAATGTAACAATGGTTATGGACCATAGTTTTTATTCATGAACGACTGAATTTTAAACCCTCATATAGGCTTAAAGAAACTCGCTTAAAAATATTTTCTTCTATTTACTTTCAAAAAGTACAAATTTCCTTACGGCTATTATAATTATTTTTAAGTCTGTACCACACACCATCTGTACAAAAATCTTTTAAAATATGCGTATAATACATTCTGTGAATATGTTCCTCATTTTATTTGTATAATTGTGTGTATGTGTGTGTGTGTGCAGTCATGGCAACATATCTTTTTTTTTACATTCAGACATAATGTTGGTAAAAATTTTGTAATCATTTTGTCTGCAAAAAAATTTGTTACCATCATGTAATTTGTAGAATATTATTTAGTTGTAGATTATTTTGTCCAATAATTAGCACTGTTGATTCTTTATTTCAATAATAATATCATCATTTCAGACTAGTACATAGTATGTTGAATGAATGATCTTTTTTTATTTGTTAAAATAGACAAAATTAATGACTAGATTGAATGTTAAATGTTACATAACCTCTTGACAGTCAATTCTTTGTGTAAATTATTCAAGTCTTTGATTATGTTAATAATCATGATATCTAAGTTTTATGAACAATGAAATAGTATGGAAAAAAAGTAGAAATGAAGATATATTCTCTTGTTTGTAGTAGGGTAGTGAACAAGAACACGAATGGGGGACAATCGAATGTATTTAAGCACAAATTACAGACTATCTTACTAAAATCTGATAACCATACAGTAAACAGTTAATTTGCAAAATAACAATCAATTGTCTCAACCTTGCTTCTGAAAATATCAGTCCATCTTCACTGGTTTCATTGGTCATGCATTTTCATAACGATCGCGTTTCGTTCCTGTTCTTTTCTTATCGATCATCTGCCAAAATATATTCTATGCCTGACCATATACTACTTATGTGGATATAAGTAACCAACACCCCAGTAGTTCACGTTTGTCTATTGCAAAGTTTGCCGAAAATATACATCATTTTTATAAATGAAAAGTTGCTCTATAGAGTTACAAGCTGTCACTAAACACTTACAAAAATGAAAGAAATTGTAATGATTTCTAATAATACTTGATACAAAAGTGTGCAATATACTATGAAAGTGGAATACATATTTTATTGAGTTAAAATTTCGACTGTTTGGTTAACTTTGAAGCAACCAGACTAAAAGATCCACATATTTACTCCTCAGAAAAAAACCATGAAATATGCAGGTCCTTGAATGTTTGATAATTTATTAATTAAAGGAACTTTTGGTAAGTCTTGCTAATTGAACTCTATACTCCGTTCCTAAGCTATTCTCGTAACCCCCAAGATAAAACTACATAGCAACTGGAACACGAGAGAAAAGACGCAAAATATGCGGGAAGCATTTTACTACAGAGGTTCGTTCATGTACGGAAAATATAGGGTTTTTATAGTATTTTAGAAGTCCTTGGGTTTTCCCGAAAATTCTGGGATGCTACTAAACATAGTAGCAGTGTAGTAATCAGCCAATCAGAAACTCTATATGTGACTTCACTTTCTTGATGTTTCTGGCAAAACTTCTAGTGACTGGATAAAATGTTTCTTAGTGTTTCCTGAGCCTTTCTTGTCTTTTGCAAGTTTTCTGGATCACGCCAACAACTCTCTACAGTAGAGTTTTCTCAAACAGTTCTTTTCTCATAAGTCTCTATAAGAAACATTGATTTAAAAGAGGATTATATAATTAACCGTAAAGTTAAACGAAATGAGAAGCTTTTGAAAAGTTTAGACAGAAACTACTTCTTGGAAGTTGAATCCATGCATTATAATAATGAGTACCATTACCTGATTCCCAAATGCTAAAATTAAGATGAACGGACAGATTTCTTCAACTGGAGTTTTATGAACGAGTTTGAAATGAAATATCTGGAAATCCTGACAAAAAAAATAATGTGATAAGTTTAGGAATAGTTTAGTTTCACTTACCATATTCGTATTCCGTAAATAAAATGTTAATACTCATTTTACCCATCATTAAAGTGACTTAAACAAATTATTAAGAGAAATTCATCTTTTATGGTATCTTCGTGGAATAATAATGCCTTTAATGTACATAAAGTGAGTGTGAATAAATAATGTTAATAACAGAAATGATTGCCAAACCCTAACTGAGGACAATTCAGAAGATAAAACAATTAGTCATCTGAATGGAAACATGCAAAAAATATTGACCACTTTTTTAACTATAAATGTACAGAATGACCAGCTAAAAATATTCTTACTAACTTATCAAATAAAAAAAAAGTTTTTAAACTGGAATATAAATGAAAGACTATTAAATGATCCGCAATGTTATACTAGGACTTTTCATAAATATTGCCCAATTATAACTTGTGTGAATGGATAATAGTTCTTTTTGGCAGACATTATAGATTATTTATGTATCACCCCACAAGATAATTTGAATATCCGAAGTTATGATTGTTCACGTTAAAAGTAAAGGATTCAACTAAGAGAATTAATAAGCTTCTATAACCTTATTCCAGAGTTGTGTATCCTTTTGTATATGTCAGTAGTCAGAACAACAAAACAATGGTGATTGTGATCGAATACGGTACTCGGAAGCACAAATTAATTGAGTGTTTAAATAAGGAATGTGACAATATATGTTTTTTTTTAATAGTTTCTAATGAATAAATTATTGTATTTGCCCCGAAAGACGAGTCTTGATAGATCATCAAACAAATTCTAAATCAGTTAAAAATGAATATGATTGAACCATGCATGTAGCGAGAATGGTTTTTGAGTGATTATAATTCTACCATTTTATCATCAATGCTCAATACTTAAACCATCAAAACTCATAACTTGGTGATACTATCATTTACATCAAGTCTAAAAATACAATATAACAAATATGAATCAGAAGGGGTTTTGTGGAGATTTAGTATTTTCATAGTTGAAAGCATGAGTCAATTGAAGCTAGACCACCATGGAAAATCTGGAAGCATTGGACGGCCGTTTCGTCCTATTATGGGAATCCTCAGTAGTGTGCATCCACGATCCCGCACTCGCGAGATTCGAACCCAGGACCTACCAGTCTCGCGTCAGAGCACTTAACCGATAGACCACTGAGCCGGCAACCAACGGCGTTAATTTGTAACTTCAACTGATCCACGAAGTTGAGCAACTGTTCACTGATTGTTTTAAGTGAGTTTATATCTCACAACAGATGTGGTTTGAACTCCCCTGGTCACTGCTTCTCACTAGAACTCCTGGATTTACCTCTCGAAGTCAGTCACTAGTGAGCATATTATTATTATTATTATTATTATCAGAAGGGGTTTTGTGGAGATTTAGTATTTTCGTAGTGCTACCAGGTTTTCCATGGCGGTCTAGCTCCGATTGACTCACGCTTTCAACTTTCAAAGATGTGAATCAAACTAATATTTCAATTTATACATTACGAATACATTTCACAACAAGAATGTTTAAAATGAAATGTCACGAAGATTCAACTTCTTGACAAAACGATGTTTTTTAGTCCAGTGATTTTCATTTAGTTTACCTACCCTTGTTATATTTCTTCACTGTTTCCCATTATTTTCATCATTATTGCTACAAGAAAAAACCAGGATGCCTGCAAATTTTGCTATCCTGATTAATTTATTTTAATTAATATGAATCGGTGATAATGATATAGTAGGTTATGTATAGTATTGCAGTTGTGTATAGTTGCATTACGGTCAGTAACAATAATTAGGATAGTAGCCAATATGTAAAATTACTTGTCAAAAATGTTTCTAACAGGTGATTTATATTCATAACCTTTCTGTATTTTATATATTTTTCTTTCTCATTCTTGCTTAACTTTACCATTTTTCCAAGGTACATATAATTTACCATTATAATTATCGTGCCATTTTCACTTGATGTTGTTTACTTGTATTTTCCCATTGTATCGTGCCATTGTTTTTTTTTATATTTGAAAGCTTTCTGAATCTAATTTCCCTTAAGATTAGTATTCTGTCTTAATTTCTTATAAATTATATTAAAGTGTATTTTGACTAGAACTGCTATTACTACAACAGTTTGATGAACTATTTATATGAAATCTTTAAAGAAAATTGGATCCAGTAGTTACATTCTTTAATCAAACGTCTTGGTATTGAAGTTGTAATTACTGAAACTTATATGAAGTGATTCAAGTTAAAATGAGTAGTGGTATGTGAAATCAATCAATAGTTTTGAGACTCAAGTCTTTTCAAGGGAATATATTTCTATAATATTATAGCGAACGAACACCTAGGTGGGTACAACCAATCTATCGTTTATCATAAGATTACAGAATATTTTGATAAAATATGAGAACCGTACATTGAATGCTTCATTTGTAAATCTTTCATCAATTGTCCTATACATTCTGTTTGATTCTTTCAATTCACAATTCTTCCCTATTCCCCTTTCTGTTTCCTTCAATTCTATCTTATTAGCCTTCTGTTGTCAGCCATTCAACATTCGATTGGTGTTACATACTACTTATGTCTGTCGACACAAATAGCATACACCATAATATCACTGCAACTATTTGATACAGTTTATCCAAACATTTATCCACATTTCACAGAGCCAATCAGTTTAATTGTATGAATTAACTAAATGATAGGAAATAACTTGTGTAAATCAAGATAGAAAAACATCTCCATCTACTGATTGCCTTGCCTATGAAATGATATTTTGAATTGATGCGAAACTATTTCTGAAGTCGTTATGTACGAAACATCACAGACTATTCTGAAGGTTTTAAAGCTAAGAACTCAACAGAAATTTATTTTAAAATAGTATTCATTCCAAAGAGTAGTCTTTCGTCTCATCTTTATTCGAATAATATAGGTAAGGATATGGTCATATACTGAAGCTTCTCTCTATTGTTACTTATTATCAAAAAAGCTAACAAAACGGCAAAAGAATAAATAACTAATATCGATTATTTAGGATAAAGTAAGAACCGATACAGACTTGAATTAAGATAAATTTATAACAACATATTAAATTTTTATATTTGTTCTACTTTATTATTTAGCTGATTCCATCATAACTCAAGATGTCGAAGAAGGAATTTTGGTTCGAATTTTATGCAATGTAAGTAGTGATGAGAAACCCGATGGTGCTGGTCCATTTCGATATGAATGGCGTAATCCAAATGGTACATTAGTTGGAACTCAATGGAAATTAGAATTGGGTCACATCAAAGTACATGAATCAGGGATATATGTCTGCCGTGTTTCATATGAATTTGATAAAAGACAAATGTCTACCAGCTCTGCAACGAAAATAAATGTTATTCCACGTAAGTTTTTTCACTTCCTATTCTCCATAGATCTAATGTAGTAACATTGATTCTACATTTAGGTTTCGCTTATTTATCTGTTGATATTAAAAAAGTATAATTATTATTGTTGGAATTTGGTTCATTGACTCAGAATCTCGACCTAACTATAGCATCTGAGCTAATTATGTATCTCCTGATCCGAGCAATAAAGTAATATCACCATATCTCACACACATCTGGTTCATAACACAGATAAATTACTTGTAACCCAAAAAAACTAAGAAAGTTGTGGTGTACCTTCCAAAATCTATAAGTTTATCAACTTTTTTAGCCATACGAGAACCTACATATGTTCTTTATGTAAAAAGAAAACTAGTTTTAAACATTATTTCAATGAATACTTAAGTAATACACATTCTCTACAATGTCATATTTGTGTTATTATCAAAAGAAACTTTAGTATTATGAAAAATTATAAGAACTACATAGAATTAATTATGTATTGTATTGTTAAATGTATTACGTGACGACGAATATAATAATATTTAGCAGTTTTCTGGTCGACATCATGAGTCAGTTGAAGCTAGACCACCATGGAAAACCTGGAAACACTGGACGGCCGTCTCGTCCTAGCATGAGACTCCTCAGCAGTGCGCATACATGATCCCACTCACGCGATTCGAACCCAGGATATATCGGCCCCGCGCACGAACACTTAACCTGTAGACCACTGAGTTGACATCCAATGGTGTGAATGAATAACTTCAACCAATCCATTAAATAAAACACACGTCCACCATTGTTTACTATCTTCCAACAGACTTGGTTGAACTCCACTGGTCACAGCTTTTCACTAGAACTCTAGGAAATATCAACTGATCGAAGTTAAAATACCACTTTGTTTAAATATTCTCGATGTCCAAGGATCACCATCTTCAAGTTTGAATTAGAAGTGTTTAGATATAACAGCGGTAACTGTTTTTGATAAGTGCTAGTGGAAATAATAAGACATAATAAGAAGAACTTAAAAATTATTTTTTACGACTTCATAGTAATCCAAACAACAACATTTCCTTTTGGGTGCTATGCACTACTTTGATTCTAATAATAGATTGTTGATCACCTGGTTTATTTGCTCCAGTGGACATTTGTGGGTATTGATCTACTAGTATATTTATGGGAATTATAGGTCAGCTGAACTCTAGTGGATATTTTTCACAGTATGCGGATTGAGATGAATGTTAGATGTTATTGAGATCATTAGCCAACCTAAGGGAAACATTCACTGTAGTTTTCAGTAGTCTACAAACTTAGAGGTATTAATTAAGTATTTATGTAAATTCAGGATAGAACTCTTTATTAGACGCTTCAAACAAAACGTTCAAACTACCATAGGGAACCAGGTGATAAAAATCCGTTTTAATAAATTCAGTAACGAAAGATAGTTTTAATACTTCTTATGGTATTCCTTAGAATTATTTTTCTTAGGTATTTAAATTGTCTATGACATATATTATGTACCAAACCTCCTCCTTCCTTTTGGCTTATTACTCTTCCACTGACCAATTATGTTCTAACCATAGTATATTTATGTATACATATTAATGCTTAAACATAATCTTTTTGTATGACACGTTAACCATCTATGAGGTTTAGTTTGCTACATAGATAAGAGGCATAAGAACGTAAAATTCTGAAGATATAATAAATTTTATGGTAATGAACGAAAACACAGGTGGAGACAACCAGGTTTTTTTTAGCACAGGATTACAAAATCTCTTAGTAAAATCTGAGATCCATGCATTAAATGCTTCATTTGCAAAATTTCATTCGTCCTTCCTATTCTATATGATTCTTCCAAGTCACAATTCTCTTTTATTTCCGTTTTCGTTTTTACTTCAACTTGATCTTCTTAGCTTTCTTCTGTCGAGGTTCCCACTTCCGAATGATATTACGTACTACTTATATCTGTCGACATAAGTAGCATACACCACAGTATAAGCAGAAATCTTAAAACTAATCATAGGATAAAAATAGCTGAAACAGATGAGATTAGCAGTATAAAGTTGTGTAGAACGTTGAATCCATAAACAGGTTTAAGTAAGAAGCTGTATTTGGTAGAGTTCAACCTTGTCCCACCGGAGACAATGGAAGAAAATCATGCAATGTCATGGATTGATTTAAGTTAAACATACACAACACTGAAAGCCAACACAGTGGTCTACATATTGAGCGGTTGCTCGTCGGACCGGAAGTCTTTGTTTCGATTCATGCGTGCGGGGTCGTGCACGTCCACTGCTGTGGATTTATATACTAAGAAGAAACGATTTTCCACCACCTCCAGGTCTCAGTGGTTGCCTAAATTAGGTCGGGTCATGATATTAACAAAATGAGATTAGTCATTGTTTTAGATAAACATATCACTAACTTTGTAAGTAAGGATGGATAGTGGCTAGCAGTGGAATCCAGGGCGCGCGTTTCGTCCTATTTGGGACTCGTCAGCTGGATGTACCTGCATCTCAGAGTTGATGTGCACTCTGAGACTCGAACCTAGTAGCTTTTGCTTTAAACGCCGTCGCGTTATCCACTCGGCTACTGAGTCGTAATAGCCACTTGCTTGTGCAATGGGGTGAAATTCAAATTCACTTAGTATTGTTTATGAATTAAGGCTATATTGAGGCAATACGCACAGTATGCACATATGCCAAATAGAGACTGGCCAGTTGCAGTGCTAAACATCAGTGGGAAGATTCAAACAAACAATACTAAGGGAATTTATATCACTAACTGTTTTGAAATGGAATCAGAAACTTGATGAAGGAATCGGATGATCAGTTTGAACGAGAAGCTATACCATTATTATTATTATTATTATTATTATTACTAGTATGATTAGACTTTAAATAATGAACTAGTGAAATAATAGTGAAATAATATTAAAACCAGTTAAACAAAATAAAGAAGGACAAACAACTAAGTCATCTTCATGTCGGTGAATTGATTAGTGATACTGGTAGTTAAATAACCATATTAATCAATCTATATACTATAACAAGTTGTATTAGTAGACGAATTTTATTTCTTAAAATGCAACTTTACTATGTATAAATGTTTAATGAAAAAAAGGTCAAACATTTTATGAGAGAATTAATTATAATGAATGTTCACGAAATAACCCAATCAATATTATAATGTGAGGTATCACTAAGTGTTAAACTGTAGTGTACAGTAAATTTTAAACAGTTTCTAGGGAAAAATGATCCGATAAGTGGCCTTATCATTTGATTAGGATGAAAAGTATTGATTCGAGTTTTTATTCAATCAAAATTCATTTGATTTCAGTATCTAAGTTTAATTAGTTAACATAATGACTTATGAATATTGAAATAATAGTTTGATACAAATCAATGATTTTAATCAGTCAAACATAAATAGACTGAATGGATATGATATCCTTAAAGTGTAATCAGGTTCATTTGGATATGTGATGACAAATTTGATTATATATTGGAATCAGTACAGTATTTTAGTGTTAAAACTGATGAAATTATTAAGGTTGATATTAGGACAATTAGTTATTTTTTCCAATTCCATGGTCCTTAGTTATTTTGAAAGCTAAAACTTACAGTGCAGACCATTGACAATCTGTTATGTCTTTAGCTATACGATTATCGCGAAATACGATTGCTAATTTAGATACATTGACTTAAACGATCATACTGATGACACATAAACCTGTACGAGCAGCCTAGAGTTCCTATTGGTCCACCGAGAATAATAGCCACTCTCTTAATCCAGCCAGTTTAGTCCAGAACGCCGATATCAGCCTTCGCGATACTAATCATATATTTTAAACATACTTAGTTTATATACAAGTAAAATCAGACCACATCACATCATAAAATAGAAACATTTGTACAAGATGAAGCTAAAGGTAGCTGTGATTTTGAGAAACTGTTACTAATAAATTGAGAATATCTCCAGAACAGTAGATCGCACGATAATGGTCAATAAGTCAAATAAAAGCTTATAATGAAAGGAATATGAATATACATATAATATAGTCACCTAATAGTGATACGATAAGAATATTCGTGTAATATTAGTTCATAAATAATAACTAGCGGTTATCATTCATTTATTCCCGTCCAGATATAACATAATCGTTGATCTGATGTTCAATATTTATTGATTAAAAATTTTATTGATTGATTAATTACACAATTTAAAAAAAATTATGTAATGAGGATAACTGAGCACATAATTAGCGCTTTCATATTTCTGAAATTAAACCTTTTCTGTATGTTTTCCGTCGTGAAATAGTATGATAGAACTAGTTAAAAGGATTCACTAAATTTAAAATTGGAAAATCCTTTTCGTTAAACGAATATACTAGCGCAAATACTACTCTAAGAGTACCACATACACAAGGTCAAAATGCTTTTGGCTAAGAAGCTGACATACATTTAATAGGGATGGTTATGTTAGATTTGAATTCACCATGTGGCTTATCGTTGATTTAGATACATTAGTCCCAGCTTTCTGTCGTCGTACGCTCACCTTTGGTATGATTGATCGCATTTTTCAATTTCAGTAATTCTAAGATTTAGAATACTGAAGAATATATATCTTCTAAACTACACCTCTCTCTCTCTCTATATATATATATATATATATATATATATATATCAGTAAAGTAATAAAGCTGAGCGTCGATCTTGGGTAGATGTTAAATAGAAACAATAAACTTATTTGATTTTCATAGCTTAAGTGGAAAGTATAGTCATAAAATAAAAGTAGATTTCGGAACATAATTTTTGTCACTAGTTTCATCTACTTTTATAATCATATATGCTTCCAAGAAACCACTTGCTTACGGTGTAGAGGATTAATTCCCCTATATCTGACTCCAACAAATAAATAATATCCCACTAACTGAGTATTTACTGCAGGCTAAATCTCCTAGTAGAATTATGGGATTGCTCGAGATTATTCAAAAGCCTGAACACCAGTTATAGAGATAGTTTATTGATGAAGCTCGGTTAAAAATCCGCAAGCGTACAGATAGCAAGCACACCGGGAAAACAAGTGTGTATGAGTGTTAAAAATCATATATATTTATGAGTGTTAATGGATTGTGGATAAATTATTGATTGTCTTTGTGTACAACCAATGAGAGAACAGATTAAAGATTGATGTGCAGACATATGCGCTCAATCAGACTCACACATAAATTTACAAAGTGGATTAATGTTAGGATTACAGAGAGCACACAAAAAATACAGTAGTTGAATGGGCTTGCTACAACGGTATTATTGTATAGTCTGTCTAAATTACGTAATTTAGTTTATCTTGTCAAAGGATTACTGAAATTCTACAACTTGTTGAGTTCTTAAATTGTTCACATTAATCTCATGGTCATGACAACTTTAATTATTCGGTAATATTCAATTGCTTCTAAGATTTTCTGATGTGGTGTATAATTCGACAAGTTTTCAATTTCTTCCTATAATAGTTCAGATTTCAGTTGTGTAATATCTTGTGGATTGGAAAAGTTACTCACTGAATGTTCTAGTATCCACGATTTGTCGTACACTTTAAAGAAAGATAATCTTTTTTTAATTTTGTTTAATTACTATAAACACAGAAACGGCAAATACAAAATTGTTAATCTAAATAGACTAACAGGGACTATAATTTAATCATTCTTTTCTCCTCACTTAATTTCTAATTTGAAAACTGGAGTTCAGCTTACTTAATTTCCCTCTAGGTTAAGTCATTACCATAAAGACAAATCACTCGAAAAGATTCTGTGGTTGTTGACATAAACATCGAGTTTAATCTTCATTGGTGCCATAGGTAGTTTGCCTCATTCACTTAACGTTGTTTAAAGAATTTTTGTGAATGTTATTCATCAGTATTATTTAAAAATCGAATGAAACTTTCTAAAATACACACATACTTTGAACTGTGTTATCATTTTTAGAAGTTGAGTTATTTCCTAATTAACATTGCTTTGGTCGGTCGTTAAAAACTTTTCGTACAGTGCTCATTTGTTTACTACAGTATCAGTAATATTTTGAAATAGATAACTACTTTATAAATATCTCAAGTTATCCTGTTTATAAACAAATCGAAATATTAGCCTCTAATAATGTCAAATCTTTGGTATTGTTTTTATTGCATAGGTGCCGGTGTAATATTTCCAGGTATTCGTGGAAACGTATTAGAAGTTTTAGAAACAGGTGATATTTTGCAAGAATGTCAGGTAGTCAGTGCGAAACCATCTCAGTATAACTTTCAATGGTTTGGTCCAGATGGTCGTTTAATATCTAATTCCGCATTTCTTCAAAGAGACTATATAACAAGACAACGAGATGAAGGTATTTACCGATGTGTGGCTAGTCCTGTTGAAGAAGGAAGATTACAAGTCGAGAATAGCCTAATTGTAACCACAGCACGTAAGATTAGTGATACTGTTTAAGTTATCGACGTGTAGTTTGTTCAAATAGGTACAATTGTATTTTGTGGGGCATGAAAGAGGCGTCTTACTTATAAAGTAGAAAATCAAGTTTAGTTCATTGTAAGAAAATTGTATTCGACTTCAAACATTTATTCAATGCTAAATTTGTTGGTAAATTTACCGTGGAAAAAGAAGATAAGCGAAACTCAGAAAAAAATGTAGCGAGAGTCTTTTGGTTCAATAAATTTCTACTGGATGCCATTCACAAAAGTCTTCAATAATAAAAGTTTATACTCGTAAATGAAAATGAGTATCGGAATAGAGGGAAACTACACTCGATCGAAAGATGTTTCTAAACTAAGGCTTTCAGCATTCAACTATGCTCATAATATGGGGAGATATTTTACTCTGAAATGAAGAAGCTACAGATTGCTTTTTAGTTTTCAATGATTTTCTACTTTTTGTACTGAGAAATGATGTTTCCATTAGTTATTAACAAACTAACAACTAAATACTTACTATTGCTATTATAATATCATTATTGAACTAAAGAAAGGTGTATTGTAGCTGAGCTTCTTTACTTCATTATTTGTTTGATCTAGACTTTTGTTTATTATGGTTATTCGTAGTTTATCACAAATGTTAATCAGTGTACTTTAGGTGTATAGTTCAAGATCACTATAGGATTTCAGTGAAAATATAGGTGGATTTTCAATAATGTATGAAAAGAGTTTGTTTGATATTGACTAATTTTTAACAGTAAAACTCTACAGTTCATGATTCTCAACTTCTTTTTCTTCTTCAGCACTACGTTTCCAGATTACAACATTAGAGGAAGACTTAAATATTGGTGGTTTTACACATCGCCGCATAATACTAGTTGATTCATCTAAACCAAATCTTACTACTCGTGAAACTTTTATATACCAGTGGTTAGACACAGAGATGAATCCAATTCTTGATTCAATGGGGCCGGATTTACGTATCAACTTTCATAGTCCTTCAGATTTTGGACGGTATTCAGTTCGCATCACTGGCTTGAATTCTGGCTACCAAAGAGATCTGAGTACTTATATTACTTTGGATGGTAAGAATTAAAAAAAATTACAAAAAGTTGTTTAACCAGTTTTTATGCACCTAACAGTCACTAGTTATAATTCAAGTTGATTCAACAGGAATAATTAAATGAAACACATAATTCACAGTAAAAAATCTGTTTCCTACAATTTAGAAAGGTAGATTTTACATCAACTGTTTAATATCACGAGGATTTACACATATGTTTACTTATTATTTTTTCATTTCATCCAGGTTCACCGTCATGTTCTTCAAAAATACAACAGACTGTGGTCACGTTTCTAATACAATTAACACCCTCTTGATGAACTCAATATAATCTGTTAAGGTTTAATAAAGACATAACAATTAATGAAAAATTTAAAAGCCTAATTAAGCAAATAAATTATCATCAGATGGGGATTTGTGAAGATTTTAGTAATGTAATAATTGAATTCATGAATCAATTAAAGCTATACCTCAATGGAAAACCTGGAAGCACTGGACGGCCGTTTCGTCCTATTGTTGGATTCATCAGAACTGCGCATCCACGATCCCACTCACGGGATTCGCACCCAGGAACTATCGGCCACGCGCACGAACGCTTAGCCTGTAGACCACTGAGTTGATATCCAATGGTGTTAATGAATAACTTCAACCGATCGATTAAATACAGCAAACGTCCACGATTGTCTTCAGTGAGTTACTATCTCATAAGAGACTTGGTTGAACTCCACTGGTTACTACTTCTCACTATAACTCCAGGAAATACCTCTTGAAGCCAGTCACTAGTGAGTACATGATGATTATTATCAGAAGGGGGTTTTGTGGATGCGCACCGCTCAGGAACCCCATACTAGGACGAAACAGCCTTCCAGTGCTTCCAGGGTTCTCATGGTGGTCTAGCTTCAATTGACTCATGATTACAACTATTGTATAAATTACCAATAATAAATGCTATTTAACCTATTTATTCAACCTAGTTTGAAGGTATTTAAATAATTATTTATGATATTATAGCATACAATCAAACTAGATCCTATAAATCACCTAATAAAAATAATACTTAAATTGTGTCTGATCAAATAATAAACTTACACTCCTTTAGCAAATAGTTTGTAAATTATTCGTAGATATATGTAGGCTAACCTCTAGTTACCATTTCTGTACCCACTAATAATAAAAAGAGTATGATTAATTTTATTATGGAAAGATATCATATTTTATAACTTAAGAGGCATTTTCATGATGCTACTCGTGGATGTAAGTTTTAAGTATACCGTGTGATCCATTATTCAACCATGTCAGTACAAACTGAATAGAATGTAGTTCTAAGTATCAAAAATGTAAAAACGAGCTGAAAATTTTTTAATGCAATTATTAAAGTTGCTAAACTTTGTTACAGGTCGAAATGGTGAAGTGGAACCAACTTATTCTGTTGTAATTCGAGAAATTTCTGGTCCCCTTTATTTAAATGCACGATTAGAATTGGAATGTTCTCCAAGACCACCAAATTCAGCAGCTAGAATTAATTGGCTTGGCCCAGATGGAATGGTAGTTTCCGATTCTAGTAACATAGTATTTGAACGTTTTCAACCTCATCATCAAGGAAGGTATACATGCCAAATCTTATTACCGAATCAAATTATTTTACGTCAAGTATGTTCACTAAAATTCAGTTTTCTAAATAATGTTTGAATCAAATATTATGGTAATTTTAAATAACCAAGTGTCAGAAGCTCAATTTTTTACTTAAAACAATACTGAATTCCTGTCGATTAATCAAATTCTGTACTTGCCATTACCATCTACCTAATAGCTTAACTGATAACAAATTAAGAAAAATTCCAAACTAGTTATTCAGAAATTAATTTTCTAACTATGGAACTCAAACGATAGTCTCAGTGACAAAGTAGCAATATTTGCAACCGCTTAACTACCCTATTGTGGAGAGCAGAGTTACAAGTTATCATGAGTTGAATAAAGTTTGGAAAAATAATTTTATCATAATAAGTATAAAACTATGGTATGAATTTAGTTTGAAGAGTTTAGAAGGTTCTTTCAGCTTTTTATCCGAAAAGCTATCGAAAGTCAGAAAGACGGTGGCTCATTGCTTGTTATACTACTTTGATTGACTACTAGTTCAATAAAGGATATTTAATGTTAGCGTTATAAAAAGTTTAAATTAGCAATGCTTTAGTTGATATATTTGATTGATTTTCTCTCTCCAATCTATTAGAGTGTAGAATTGGTTGTTTCCGGGACATCAACAGAAATTCCAGAACCTGACAGACACTATACAATTCGAATTATTCAATCACCTACATATTTCAGATATAATGATGCTGTACACCTGCAATGTGTTGTTTCTCCTACACCTCCATTGGTATCTTATGAGTGGTTTAAAGATGGAGTACTTATTGGACGACAAGCAGATATCCGTATAGAGAGATTTTCCCCAGATGATGTTGGTCGGTATCAATGTGTTGCCCGACTTGACAGTATGGTACTTACATTTAACAGTACAATATCTATTGACGATGGCACAGGTATGCTGTAATAAAATTTTACTCAAAAATCCTTAATTTATTTTACCAGGAATTAAATGTTTCTGCATAGCCACTTGAAAAAATTCTTAAACCCTTCAAAAGTCAGCAATTACTATTGTCTAAGGTTCACATCTTCAAGGGTTCACGTTAAAAAAAGGAAAATAGTTGTCTTTTAATACACTGATTATTCAGTTCATTGTTTAATTCACATTAAGCCATCGCCAAGCTCATGTGCTAATCTAATTAATTATATTGATAAGATATGTATTTAACATAAAACAATTTATCATTTGATTGTAACATACTGTAGTGAACAGAATACGGGTGGGGACAATCGAATGTATTTGACACGTAAATTACAGACTATCTCACTAAAATTTGACAACCATACAGTAAACAGTTATACGCTCGTATGATGATGTCGTTCAGAAGGACGATGAAAGCTCCACGACCAAAACATCCATCTCAGAGAACAAACCCACATCAAAAGTAAACAGTTAATTTGCAAAATAACAATCAATTGTCTCAATCTTGACCGTTTCTTCCGCAAATGTCAATCCGTAGTTTTCGGTTGTTATTGTACTTGCATTTTCATACCAATTCCGTTCTTTTGTTATCGATCTTCTACTGAGATAGATTTAATGCCCGACCATCATTATATACTACTTATGTGAGTATAAGTAACCCACACCACAATACTACTCGAAAAGTTGAAAATACTATTGAACTCATTATAACAATAAATGATAATTATAATTAGTATTTAGAACTATAAGGTTTCAATGAATTTAACAAACAACATCAAAGAAATGGTACAAGTGATTTTTCATTTCATTCTTTTCAGAATGAAGATGAATTCTCGAAAATGTTTATTATTATTATTAGATGACTGTCTGATGGCGCTCGAAGTTGATTTTTTTCCATAATAATTTCTTCAAGACACTCAGGTCGTATACATAACAATAAATATTAATCACTTGTAGTCCATTGACATCAATAACAGGAAAACTAAAACCCTTACTTAAAGTTTCATATCATAATGGCAAGCTAATGACTATCTGGACGTAGTCCCTCTTCTGATAATGGGTTAGGGCTTGAGTAAAAAATCATTGGTGTCAAGTTTCCTTCTGAACAATAATACTGGGATTCCATCCAGTTGAGGAAGCTAAAATAAAATGTAACATATGACTTAAAATCCACTGTTAGACATGATCAGACAAACTGGGTGTTAAATATTTCCTGATAGATCACAAAATGGGAAAGGAATATATACGATCAAGTTAAATGTAGGCTAATTATCTTCGTAGATACAAATTGGACTACATTATTCTGTCAGTTGCAATTATGAATTAATATCCACTCGACAGCTTCTAATATGTGTGTAATTGATATATTCAGTCAATTATATAAAAAATCGATGGCAATTTCGCGATGACGATAAATTTCATGAAACGTAGGTTGTGATCACCAGTTGTCACCTTCAATAATTTACTGTATCTTCTGTATTTAAAATGGTTAGTTAACTTAGATGAAAATTTAATGCATGCCATCATTAACTGCGAATTTAAAAGATATAGAGAAAAGCTAAACAGAAGTGATAAGGACAGTGAGAGAGAACAATAAATTATTTTCTAATGGAAATAAGAAAATAGTAATACATTAGCTTGTTTTATTGCAAAAGTCATTAAAAGAACCAATAATCAAGCATTAGTGAAAACATAAGTTATTCGAAAATAGTAAAATGAAGGTTTGCTGCAACTACGATAAAATTACATGAGAAGGGACTAGAAACGTATAACATGAAAAGAAAAAAAGAACTATAGATGTATTAGATAAGGAAGTTTGATAGATAAATCCATTTTTGTATTTCCTGTTTGGATCTTCTAATTGATGTTTAGGACTGCAACTGGTCAGTCTCTTATTGGCATATGTGCATCCTGTGCGGATCACCTCGATATTCCTTTAAGTTACAAGCATCATAAGTAGAGATCGGTAGTGTCTATCAATAGAATCCAGGATGCGCGTTTCGTCTTATTTAGGACTCGTCAGCCGTGTGGGAAAATCCAAACAACCAAAACAGAAATGAATTGAAGCTTCACCTCATTGCATAAACTAGTGGCTATATTAACTCAGTAGCTGAGTGGATAACGCGATGGCGTTTGAAACTAAACTGTACTAAGTTTGAGTCCAGGAGTGAACATTGACTCTGGGATTCAGGCACGTCCGGCTGACGAGCCACAAATAGGACGAAAAGTGCATCCTGGGTTCCATTGATAGCCGCGATCCATCTCCGTTTATAATATTCGATAGATAAGTCTTTAAAAAGATGAATTGTTTTTTGTTTTGCACACTGTTTCTCTTAAAGAAGTAGTAACAACACCCTGTTGTGTATAACATTTGGTAACTTTAGTAGTCTTCTCCTCAAACCCTGAATACAATCGACCGATTTTCATACGTTATTTGATGGCTAGGAAATCATGTGACAATACTTTGTTTTTTAACAACCTTGTCATGCCATCATCAAAAAAACATTTCGTTTTGATATTTAATTTTGGTAGAGACCCAGTTTATAGTTATTGAATAGTTCATCTTCTAGACAACTGCTCTCACCGGAGTACATAACGTTTAACGTAGCTATTCGAAAAGAAAGAATAAATGTCTCCTGACCACTAGTACAAGTAATAACATCTAAATGTATTTCATTCTCTTTCCACTACCTTTATCTTAAGATATTCTTAAGACGATAAAGATAAATTTTATTCTGTCAAATCTACTTGAGCAATCATAGTTGGTCTAAGACCAGGGTTTTTATCACCTCAGAAGTCATTATTAATGAATATTAATCTATATTAGGAATAATCAAGTTTTCAGCAACAAAATATTTGAAATTAGCCGACTATTTTTTAGGGAAACCCATATTCACCTCACATTTATTGCTATAATAAGCCACTTCAACCAGCAGCTCCCAACGTACACGTCTTCAATGACAACTAGACATTTCATGTTGGTAACTTTATGGAACAGATTTTGAATTAATTCAAATGACACATTAAGTTCCAAATGAATTTATTTAACTAAGAAATTCTTTTCTATGGTTTTATATCCGGAATCATATGATTGTATATATGTGATAAATTATAGGTCAATGAATAAGTGTATAAAATTTAGGATTTTGTTAGTATCTATGTGCATCATGACTACATAATTTTAAATAAAGAAATAATCATTAAAGGATATGATTTATCGAACCTGAAAAATGTCTAATCGATAAGTTGAACGCATTAATTATGAATTTTGTCAAGCTGAAAATGATAGAGGTGTATAAATGACAATCAAGAATTGTGATTAGAATCAACGTTTTTAGTAATAATAATAAAATTATGCAACATAGGACCATTCCTACAAATGTAGAACTGAAAAGGTGATAGATATAACCAGCATAGAAAGTATATAAGGTAAAAGTCTGTCTTCGCTCACGTTTATAGTTATTTCATTTATTTACTTTGATTATAACCACGTTTCAAGACCAAGTACTTTATAACATTTAATGATATCATATGGGGGGTTTGTGAAGATTTTAGTAATTTTACAGTTGAGATCATGAATCAACTGAAGCTAGACCACCATGGAAAACCTGGAAGCATTGGACGGCCGTTTAGTCCTATCGTGGGCCTCCTCAGCAGTACGCATCCACGATCCCGCCTCGCGAGATTTGAACCCAGGACCTATCAGTCTTGCGCGCGAGCCCTTAACCACCAGATCACTGAGCCGGCACTTAATGAAATCACCTCAGGTTATAAAGAATATTTCTAGCTTAGAATAAAGGTGCTGTGAGTGCTATGTTATCTGTAACAAACGGTATTAACAAACTGTTTAGACTTCAATGAAGTCACCTAAATTTCCATTAGCACATACTTATATGGTCTTTAGAAGCAAACCATAACAATGCATTATATCTTTAATTAGGCAAGCGACGAGCGGTAGTGTGTAATAGATTAAAATACTAATTTCTATCATCGTTAGTAATATATCACTCTCTTTCAAATCCAGATATAAGAATAAGTTAACGTGTTTCGTTAATCATATTAGCATATTCACTCAGTATTACTTACTTAGTTTTTCGATCAATGTATCATCGTTGATTTAAAAATGGGAGTCAGAAGATATCTTTTCAGGAGATTATCGCTTTGATTTTATACTTTTATTCAATTGTGATATATATTCTAAGTTTCCTTAACATTTTTATAGAAGTATTTATTGTATTTCGCAGGAGCGATGTTGACAACAAGAAGTATATAACATTTTACTGAAATTATTAGTCGTCTTAGGTGTAAAATATGTGCATACCCCGTGGTATCGACAGTCACATTTATTATAATCTTGATTTGAAGCTCATTAAGAAGTGGTCACCTAACATTTAACAATTATGTTTAAAATTTTAAGCAGTATTTTTGTTTACATCAGTTTGTGTTGCTGTCCAATAATAAGGTCAATTATAAACGAATTTATGAAATACAGACGACTAAGTTAATGTTAAATCAACATAAAAGACTATCATTCTAAAGGGTAGCTTATAAAAACAACCTAACTTAAAAAGCGAAACCATTATTTATATACTCTACAAAGAAGATAAATAAAAATTAGCAAATGTACACTTACATATATAAACACTAAAGTGTCGAAACATGTCACTCTTTTTTTCAATTATAAACAAATCATTCGGTCATCAGAAACACTGACGTTATTGCTGTAATATAATATATGGTATGTACCATTAAAATACCCATACAACTTAACAGTCATAAGTTTACTAATTTCATAGTACTTACAAAAGTTATTCAGTAGCAACTATACCCCTTCTGAAAATAGTTTATCATTATCCTATGATGAAATTTAAAAGAAATATAGTTTATATATTTATTAGTAATAATGAAAGATTACAAAGTAATAATGTAAAAAAAGTGTCATTTTAAAATTTAGATGTGAAGCCGTGATTGACGAAAGTAGTCGGAATGATTTAGTTCACATTATAAAAATAGTTATTCTTTTTAAATTCACTTAGTATTGTTTGTTTGAATCTTCCCATTGATGTTTAGGACTGCAACTGGTCAGTCTCTTGTTGGCATATGTGCATACTGTGCGTATTGCCTCGATATAGCCTTAATTCACAAGCATTATAAGCATAGATGGATAATGGCTAGTAGTGGAGTCCCAGAGTGAACATCAACTCTGAGATGTAGGTACATCCAACTGATGAGTCTCAAATAGGACGAAACGCGCGTCCTGGATTCCATTGCTAGCCACTGTCCATCTTTGCTTATAGTTATTCTTTTTCTTCTAAATATAAAAAAATTTTAAGAAATCTATATAAAACGGTAACACCTATTTTCAGTCAGTTCCTAGTTCTACTTACTTCACTCAGTATTTGATGTAGTTCAGTATATCATAACCTACATTTTATAAGACTTTCGTTTATAATTCCGAACAGAACTAACGAAGAATTTTTGACACGTATTCCCATCATTTTGAATTAAAAATGAAAAAAAACTCCTTGACTTTCAAAGGATTCTTTTTTTTCTGGCAATGAAACAGTTAATAGCAGTGTCTTATACTTCAACCAATAACTAATGAAGGGACCAGTTGATCTATTTTTCATTACAATGAATAATACAATCAGAAAGAAATCAACAATATAAAATAGAAAAAAAGTATGTAACACAGACTTTGATTATTTTCACTCGACATGTTGAATGCGATATTTATTTTGAAATAAGTTTCCATAAACCCCCTTTATCAGTCTATCATTGTATCTGTCTAAACTGAGCCTTAGAACAAAATTACATTAGATTAGACTCTGTCATATTAACCACATTTTCAGTCATATTATTTATACTTTACTCAAAAAGAAGCTTTTCTTTTTATTATTTTTCTAATTAGGAGTGGATTTAATCATGCGACCTAATATAATATATATTCCAGCATTTCATCCATTTGAAATTGAATGTTTATCTATACGTACCGGTTTATCACCTATTGCTATATTTGGTAATGGTGCACCTATTGAATCAGATAATCGTTTTACAATTACAAAACCAAACGAACAAAGATTAATTATAAAAGCTACAGATGGTTTATCTAGTGTTTATAATGGTTTACGTATACGGTAAGTGAGAAAAAATTTATTACAATCGATAGAGTTTTATTTAAAAACAAAATTTTTATATATATAAAAAAACTCACTCGGTATTGTTTGTTTGAATCTTCCCATTGATTTTTAGGACTGCAATTGATCAGTCTCTTATTGACACATGTGCATTATCTACGGACTGCTTTGATATTGTCTGAAGTCACAAGCTTTATAAGCAAAGATGGATACTGACTAGTAATGGAATCTATGACTCGCGTTTCGTCCTATTTGGGACTCGTCACTTGCACAAGCAAGTGTCTATCAGGACTCAGTAGCTGAGTGGATAACAAGATGGCGTTTGGAGCGAAAGGTACTGGGTTCAAGTCTTAGAGCGAACATCAACTCTGAGATGTAGGTACATTCAGCTGATGAGTCCCAAATAGGACGAAACGCGCGTCCCGGATTACATTGCCAATCTCTGTCCATCTTTGCTTATAAATAAAAACGTTGAAAAATATGATTTTGTTCAATGTTCAAATAACACAATGTAATCATTTAATGAGCATCATTATATTATGAAATAATAGTAACATAACTTAGAATTAATCGATTAAAACAAGAAAGAAAATTGTTTGAGAGAATTACTGCAGTTGTGTCACTTCAAAATTAGTTGTAATGACGGTTTTAAATTCATTTGTGAACATTATCAAAAACAAGCGAATAAAGAACATATTTTATTGTTGTCATTCTAAGCGTTTTAGCATTGTGTAATTATTATGAATGAGAATACTGGTAGGGTGAAACGATTATATTTTAACTCATAATTACGATTATGTAATAATCATACTTTGAATACTTCATTTACAAAATTTTGATTAATTGTCTCAGACTTCATTATTCTTTCATTTCCATATCAATTACTCCTTATTCCCATTCTTCTCTCTTCGACTTTTTCCAACCTTCTTCTGATAGGCATTCTATTTCTGATTGACGTTATATAATACTTATTTTTACATATGTAACACACATTACATAACTATCTAACATATTCGGTAATACAGATCAATATAAATGGCATATAGTTTGGTACACAAACGAGTATTGAAGTTAAAAACAGTGAATGAATCTGTTATTTAAATGAAGCAATTAAAAAACGATCGTACCAAAGTGATATGGATCCATTAGTGTTAAAATAATCAAATAAATTAAAAGCTTCTTTCCTTTCCTTTTCTGTTTTTTAATTATCGTAATCTCACAATGAATATAAATTATTGAATATGTCTTTTGTGTGCACTCACAAAAACGTAGAAGAAATATCATTGATAATGTGTATTTTCTTCTTTGTGCTAATCTTTTTGTTGAACAAATATTACTTACTTACGCTTGTTACCCCTCGTGGAGGAGCATAGGCCGCTCACCAGCATTCTTCATCTAACCCTGTCCTCGACAGTCCTTTTCAGTTGTTATTCATCCTTATCATATCCGCTTCTATTTCCCGGCGTAATGTGTTCTTTGGCCTTCCTTTTGTCCGCTTCCCTTCCGGATTCCAAGTTAGGGATTGCCTTGTAATACACATTGGTGATTTCCTTAATGTATGTCCTATCCACTTCTGTTACGTCTCGTCGATTAAACGCTATATTTGCTTCCGTAAGCTAGTTCCGTACCCCCGAGCTAGGACTACTCCGCGACTTGAAGACCAGAGAAAAGGCACAAAGTATGTGGGAAGCACTTTACTACAGGGTTCCTTTATGTACAGAAAATATAGGGATTTTATAGTAATTTAAGAGTCCTTGAGTTTTTTCCTGAAAGTTCTAGAATACTGTTAAACATAGTAGCAGTGTATTAATCAGTTAATCAGGATCTCCACATGTGACTTTTCCATTTTCGTTATTTTAGTAACATAACTTCACATAACTTCTAATTAGTCGCTGATTGGTTGAAATGCTCCTTGATGACCCATGAGCTTGTCATGTCGCTTGCGAGAAAATTGCAGGGTCATCCCAACAACTTCCAACGTCTTTTCCTAATTTCCTCTTCAGCTGGAAGCTGGTTTTAGACAAATATGGTGTCTACAAGAAAAATGTGAATATTTTAAACTGATCATATTCACATTATTGTGTAATCACTAGGTAGCAGATTGCCTAGTGTTAAAATATAATTTCATTTTTATAAATTATTTGAATTTGATTACCCACCATAGAATATCAGGACATATGTGTTTCATATTTCAATTTTGTTTGAAATTGATTGTAATACTCATATGTATGTTTAAAAATTAGTGATAAAACTGATATGCATCAAATCATATTTAATAAACAGATGTCATAAGAAACTCAAAATTGTTTATTGAGTTAATCCCGAGTGCACGGTCGTGGATGTGTACTGAAGAGGAGCACCGTACTAGGACGAGACGGCCGTCCAGTACTTTCGGGTTTTCAGTGGTGATCTGACTTAGATAGACCCGTGAATTCAACTATTGAACCAACAATGAAAACTAAGGGGAGTGATTCAGAAGCGAAGATGGTTAGAGTATCTACTAACTTTGAATGTACTTTTTAATATTTAACACTAAACAAATTGCTGTCATTTGACACTGGTAGACAGTGTGGGCGGTTGTTTGGATTTCACCTGAAAAACAAGATTTTTTTGTGACAGTATATAGTGATCGATTGATTCGTATCAACATTGAATCAAGCACATATATGCATTGGTCTAAATTCCTATACTTCATTATCACAACAAGGTAAACACCAAATTCATAGAAGCAGTTACTTCAATGGTAATAATATATAAAAAGAGATTGCATATAAGGATATGATACATGGAGAAAGATTTAGTTCATAGAAAGAAGAGTATAAGTAGTTTTAACCTCACGATCTAAGGGAAGACAAAGATGGTGTACACATACACCACTGTGATCAATTCTGAACCATGTCCCCTTAAGTCTTCAACCATTGGTTACGATAGTCGTGCGGACCAAACCAAATAGTCTGCATCTACCAACATGGCATAGACCAGAATTCAGTGACTTCAAGGACTGATGCCACGTTTTGGTTTGTCCGCCCCTAACCCTCTTCCAACCGTCTCCAACACTAGTCAGAATTGCGCGTCGTGGTGATCGGTGTTCAGGCATACGTAGCATGTGGCTCAACTATCTCAGTCGATGAAGATTCACAACCTCATCAACTGATTTAAAATTATTCCCAAATACCTGAATCTAACCTCACCATTACCTACCTAGTGATCCCAGCACTTGTAAGCAATATTTCTAAGACATTTGTAATCAACTAGTAGTAACTCACGAGTATCTTCCAAATTGGATGACCTCGTGTCGTAGCTGTAAAGTAGAACAGAGCGAACGGTCACGCAGTATAATCGTCCCTTAATTGATAGACGGATATCTCGTCTTCGCCATTAGTGACGTAAGGTGGCAAAAGTCAAACGAGCTTTCTGAATACGTACAGAGATTTTGTCAGACACCAACCCATTAGGGCTGATCGAACTTCCAAGATAAGTGAAGTTGTCGACGCGTTCGACTACTTCACTCCTTAACCTTGATTCAAGTGTTGACGCAGGCCAGTCCTGAAGCAACAACATGCATTTAGAGATGGAGAAATGCATCACAAACATCCCCACAGTTTTGCCCAATGCTACCAAAAGACCCTGCATTTTATCAATGTCTTCATCAAATAGGACTATATCATCTTCGTATTCTAAGTCGATAATTGGATCTCCTGGTAGGAGATCAATTTCCGAAAATTCAGATGACGAGAACGTTACTTCCAGCAGTAGGTCAATGATAAAGTTAAAGAAAAATGGAGATAGTGGACAGTCTTGCTGAACACCACTCAAGGTTGCAATATCAGATGACAGTTCGATATAAGCTCTGGCTCAACTGGTAGTGTTCGAGTAAAGAGCCCTCACAAGGTTTTGTGCTTGTGAGATACGCCTTTTAATGACAGACACTGCCACAGAATCTTTTGGTCGACAGAGTCTAATGCTGCTTTTAAGCCAAGAAAAATTATCATTGTCGGGCACCAATTGGCATGCCTGTGTTTTGACGAATGGTGAACAAGTGGTCGATGCAGACATACTTAAAGACCCCTGGAGCAAATCTATCTGAACTAGCTGCTCTTTCTCGTAGCCATAATCTAGATCCATTGAGAAAAATTTAAAACCAAAACAACAGCATGAAACAATGTCCATAGCAAAAAAGAAGCCTTTCTTCATAAACATTCCGTTTACAAGAGATACCGCAGCAGAAATTCTGAAAAACAGACTTTCAAGATCTCTGAGAAAAACTTTTTATTCCACTGAATTTCGCATTGTCTTCCTAGTAGGTCAGTGGTTCGAATTGGTGTAAAGAACGAGCTGTCACTTTGGTCCAAATCAATCTGCATCTATCAGGTTACTCAATCACGTAGAGTAGATTATATTAGCCACACATAGCGATTTCTTCTGAAGCACATCTCCGAACATTACCCTCCCTGGCCCTCCAAAGGTCAACGGAAACCAGTCAAAAGCTCAATCTTGAAGTATCTAGTAAATTCCAGCTATTCTGCTTCACCAGAAGCCTCTTTTAAAATCATACATACTGTCAGGAGAGTCAGTTCAAAGAGAATGTACTGTAGTGAACAGAACACGACTGGGGACAATCGAATGTATTTAAGCAAAGATTACAGACTATCTCAATAAATTCTGATTACCAAACAATGAACAGTCAATTTGCAAATTAACAACCAATTGTTTCAATCTTCACTGTTTCTTCTCTTATTCCATTGCTCATGCATTTTCCAGACGTTTGCGTTTCATTTCAGTTCTTTCCTCATCGGTCTTCTGCCAAAATACATTCTATGTCTGACCCACACCATATACTACTTATATGGATATAAGTAGACCACACCACACTCGTCCCCCCTTTAAAGCATTCGTACATGCGGTGGTTCTGCTCGCCATGCCACTATCTTCTTTCACTGCAGTCTGTGCCAAACTCTCCGTCAGAATGTCGAGTCTGCGGCGCGCTGACCTCCATAGCTCCGTCGACCTGCCGGGGCACCAACATCCGCATCCACCCGGCACCCGGGACGTTCAACACCCGTACTCCACCGGCCTGCTGAGCCATCTACATCCGATGTCCGCCCAGCAGCCGCACGTCCCACTGCTCCTCTCCGTCGACAGCACCCGCTACAGCCAACGCCGCCCCGCCAGAACACTCCACTCGACGCCAACTCTCCACACCAGACTGCCCCAACTAGCACCTCAACTCCAGACCCGCAGTGGCGTCCGCAGAACAGCACCCTTCCTCCTCCTGGTTGGCAGCGACACCAAATGTAGTGAACAGAACACGACTGGTTGGGGACAATCGAATGTATTTATGCAAAGATTACAGACTATCTCAATAAATTCTGATTACCAAACAATGAACAGTCAATTTGCAAATTAACAACCAATTGTTTCAATCTTCACTGTTTCTTCTCTTATTCCATTGCTCATGCATTTTCCAGACGTTTGCGTTTCATTTCAGTTCTTTCCTCATCGGTCTTCTGCCAAAATACATTCTATGTCTGACCCACACCATATACTACTTATATGGATATAAGTAGACCACACCACAGTACAACAGAGGTCACTGATATTCACCAGTTTAAGATTAATGTTTGCATACAACAACAGTGTGTTTAGTCTCTCACTCTTCCAAGGTTTTAACCTCTATTCTATCTTCCGTAATCTATCGTTCTCATTTTTATTTTATTATTTCTACTCCTTTCCAACTATTTTCATAACCCTTAGTTATCAATTATTACAACTCCTAATTATTTTGTTGTTAATAGCTATCAGCTGATTATTATAAAACTTCCTTTCAATATCTGATTTTCAAGTCTTAACAACATAGCGCTTCAAGTTTCTTTTAAATCATTAACACCTTGTCATTTTACTTTAGAACACTGTTTTAGCAAATAAAATTAACCATAGATGCAACTGTACACCTTAAGTAAATGAAATTGTTGACAAGAAAGTTTTCATCGCTGAATTGGCATCTTGCTTCGTCAAAAACAAATGAAATATAAATTATTAACTCTGATCTCTAACATAATCAATCAGAATAAATACTTTGCGACAGTGTTTAACTAAATCACTAATTAGTAACTCTTCAATCAAATATTATATTTACTTGACTTCTTCCATTACTAGTGGACAGTAAAAGATTGTGAAACACTCTTTTCTATATTAAGTTAAATTCTAATCATTAAGTTAATGATAGTAATTACCTTTATAACTATTAAGAGATAAATTGAAACGTGATTTTACCGGTGTAAGAATTACTTACTTATGCCTGTTACCCCTCGTTGAGAAGCATAAGCCTCCCACTAGCATTCTGCATCCAACTCTGTCCTGGGCAATCCTTTCCAGTTCTTTCCAAGTTGTTATTCATCCTTTTCATATCTGCTTCTATTTCCCGGCGTAATATGTAAGAATTATCTATGAAATAACATTTGATACATTATTAACCATTCTATATATTATATGAAGATATCCCAGTTTCGAGATGATCCCATGCTTATCATCAGTTCATTTAATCATAAATATAAAAATGTTAAATTGTCTATAATAAGTTTTATTTATGTATTAAGAATCATATGGTAGGATATATTGAACATTATGAAGTTAACTAGTTAACTAGTTTAAAAACAAAATTGCAATACAACTATCATCAACACGTTGAAGGTTTACGCAATTCTTAAATTTCAAATTAAACAGTTAAATAATTAAAGAATCATTATTTTATTTACATAACTGAGAATGGTCTTCATCTAATCTGGGTGCATTTCAACTAATTATCTTGCTTCTGTTAAACACTAAAGAATAACCAGTACCATATTTATATAGTTTTTAGTTTTGATCTAATTCTATCCATAAAGTTGTAGTATGGCCACTAATCAAAGTGTCTAAGTATGGCGTACATCAATTTATGGTTTTAAATGGTTTATAGGAGAACCATGACTTGCTGGTTGGGTATCGTCAGTAAGGGGTAGTTTCAGTGTTAAGGGAACTGATATTACCGAATGGAACTAAACTCATGTGACTCAAATCTACGGTTTAAGCCGTTACATATGAATGGCAGTACAGATGTCCCGTAATGTCTGCTTTTTGTTAGTAATCTAAGAGAGGTCAATGCATGCTAAAGCCATTTTCCGTTCAATAATTTAAAAAATTTTCACAAACATTGTGTTTTGTGAATGTTTTCATCGTTATACTACTTATTAGTAGTTAAACTTTTTAAAATTGTTTGAAATAACGAAGGTAAGCCATTGTTCTATTGAAAAAGAATTAAGACAATTCAGCGATTAAGTTTTCTTTTCGACAATAACGTTTACACAATCTGTACGATTGTATTTATAGTTGATTTGCAAATAAAACAGTCTATTTAAAGATAAGAGGAAAATAAAATCATACCATGTGTTAAAGAAAGTTTCTCAGTAATCGCGAATTTAAGAGTGATAATATTATGAAATCGAATGTGACAAGGATAGTTTACCCTTCTGCTTAAAGGGACCCACTCGTGAAAGTTCGTATATCGTCCGTTACAAGTTGGTTTTTGGTATAAACAACATTCCAATGTACCATCTTGTCTTCTATTTAATAAGACATCAAGGAAATGAAATTTTGATTTTGATTCTGATCCCAATGTAAATCTGATGGATTGATGACAACCATTGAATTGATCCAGGACGACGTTAAAATGGCTGTTTTCGTTAGAAATAATAAATTATTTTATCCAGGAAGGGAATCGGTATACTTTTTGAAAAGTTATTTCGGTTTTAAAATGGATAAATGAACTAAGTTTTATTTTACTCCGGACCCTAGATTACGATAGTTTTCGTCTAATTTACACCTCTTATACGTCGTTCAAATATTCTTAGTAGATAAAGTTTGCCTAGACGATTTAAGAATGATTATATACGTATTTTCACGTTTCAAAATTTTTACTTATTCTTATACCTGATGTTTGATATGAAAGCAGTCAAGATGTTCAATAAAAAACTAGTCAAGGTAAAGCTAGCGTCATATTGAATAATGCGAAGTATAACAGTTAAAATTGTGTCGCTTTGCTACATAAATATCAATTTAATTGATCAAATGATGAATGTATAAAACCCCATACTTTATAGTTTAATTCATGGACGGGGACTAAATGTGATTTAGGTGTCTATTATGTTGTATTCAAAAATCCTTTTCAAATATTTGGCTGAACATAACAACTAATTACTACTGATATATCGATATTCTAAACGGGAACGTATTTTGAAAACTGTCACCGGTAAAATTACTTTCAGAGTATATATATATATTTGTTTCTAAACAAAAATATACACTTATAATCTCAATGTTTTCAGTTGTATGTTACCAGGACTCAATTATAAAGAAGTTACATTATACATAATGGATATCTGTACAGCTAGTCAATCACAATGTAGAACTCGACAATGTATTCAAACCTCTCTAATATGTGATGGTAAAGCTGATTGTCTTGATAAATCAGATGAGGGTAGCAGTTTTTGCAGTGAGTATTTATTTTCTTTATATATTTGTATATATACGTCAAATATGTTCTATTTTTGTATTACAGATAATAGTAGTTTATTTAAAGTTTATGATAATCTAATTAGTTCTAAATTTAGTAGAAAATAAATTCACTTGGTATTACTAGTTTGAATCTTCCAATTAATGTTTGGGACTGCAACTGCTTAGTCGAAGCAATACGTACAGTATGCACATATGACAACAAAAGACTGACCAGTTGCAATCCTGAACATCAATGGGAAGATACAAACAAACAATACTAAGTAAATTTAAACTTGACCCCATTGCACAAGCAAGTGGCTATCAAGACTCAGTAGCTGAGTGGATAACGCGATAGAGTTTGAAGCGAAAGGTACTGGGTTCGAGTTCCAGAGTGAACATCAACTCTGAGATACAGGTGCACCCAGCTGACGAGTCCAAAATAGGACGAAACGCGCGTCCTGGATTCCACTGTTAGCCACTATCCATCTTTGCTTACAATGTTAGTGGAAAATATTTCATTTAGCCAAGTAATTTCTAAACTTGAACATTCCTACCAAGAATAATTAGCTTTTATGATGCATATAATCTTTTTAAACACTACTTTTTATATTTATTTATCTTCCATTCGAATTTGAATTCAAATTTTCTTTTTCTTTGAAGATGCTGGACTTACTGTGATTCCAACTCGTATTGTAGTCAAACCATCAGAACCATTTTCACTTAAATGTCAAACTATTTTACCAGGGACTAGGATGCCACATGCACGTTTTGTATATAGTGGTAGAGATGTAGAGTCTGATCCTCGATTTATTATTGAGAGATCTCCAGGTATTTTGCTTATTAAGGCACCAAATGGACTTTCAGCAGAAGCCAATGATACAAGAATTGAGTAAGTTGATTAATTTATCTTATAAATAGTTAAAAATAGTTTTTCTAATATTGTATTTAGTTGACTACTTACCATAGTTTACATCTTTCGTTGTTTTATCTTACAGATGTTACTTTCCCGATGAAAGCCCTAGAACTGCAATAATCAATGTAGTTCCAGATCGATGTGGTTTAGGATACTTTATGTGTTATGACGGAAGTTGTATACAACAATCTCAGAGATGTGATGGACAAACTCAATGTCCCGATGGATCTGATGAAATTAAATGTGGTTAGTTCAATATGTTTATAACAGCTAATTATCAAAAATGTTTTCTTTTTTTGGTAACTACATACATTTTGGAAAATTTCTTTCATAACTTTCAGTTTTTCATAAATGACACATTATAGTTTACTATCGTTCTCAAGTTGTTTAATTAACTCCAATCAACTAATGATTTTGAAATATTACATTTACTGTAAAATCAATTCTACTTCATTGTGAAGAAAATAATTTCAAAGAATGATGGTAATTAATCTACTTACTCATCAAGTATAAGAATGAATCTCAATTTATAAAATTTCATTGTTAGTTCTTTGAGTGGATCGTGTGAGAATGGAATATATACTCCTGATCACTAGTACCTTTGATGACATAATTTTATGTAGACTAATACATAGGACAAATTGATTAATACTTAGTAAATTTAGATCAACTACATTGACTTATACGAATTTAAGGAAGATAGTTTTAGTCAGATCAACCTTTAACCTCCAGAAAACACTACTCTTATAATGCCCGTACTTTATATTTGACCAGGTCACTTAAAAGTATTGTATCAGAAGGTATAGAGCATACATTAAGGTGACTGTAGTACTAACTACTGATAAAACAACTACTTAGTTGAAATAGTACGTTTGAAATAAATTAGATCATATCACTCAATTAATTGAATGACGAATGCGCAATAAAAGTTAGATGTGTGATATACCCACAAAACAAGAAATAAATGCAAACATTAACATTTATGTAAGATAAAGTAAGTTTCAGATTGATATGGTTAGAAAAGAAGTCTTGAAATATTTCAAAAGTATAACAATTTCAGCTTATATATGTGAAGTATATGAAGTTATCACTGATTTCGGGAATTTATCATAAAATTTTTTAAATACTTTGGTTTCAGTTTGCCAACCACCTCGCATTCTTTGTTCTTCTGGTGAGTGTATTACTCCTGAAATGCGATGTGACGGTATACAACATTGTCGAGACGGCTCAGATGAAATCGCTTGCCGTAAGTTCAGAAATATGTTTTTTATATAAAGGCGTGTGTTAAAAACAAGTAATGGACTTTACTGTATGCAAGTTAAATGAAAAGATATGTCCCATTGTCGACAGACTGAACACAAATTCATTTATCATGGAGCATCTAAGATTTCTATTTAAAATTTACCAAATATCGAACATAGTTTTCACTATTAGTGAAAATTCTTCAGAAAAGAGTACAAATAATGTTGGTTATCTTTTTCCGTAATATTATTTTATAGCTTATGTTATCTTCATTAAGAATAGTAATCATTAAATATCAATAATAATCTGTTACTATATATCCTGACTGATGTCTAAGGCTTTGGGATTCTCCTGATAATCACTTGTCGAGTCTTAATATTACAAATAGGGTTATTTGTCAAAATAAATAACTTAAATATAACACCTCTGGAAACACTCTCCCGTATGTTGTAAGCTGGATTACTTAAAATATCTATACAGTAAAAAAGATGCCCAATTTCATTAAAGATCAATGTCCTCACCACCGAAATATAAATAAATAGCATTTATTCAGTATTGAAGACATTTCGTCCCAGCTTCAAACATAATGAAAAATTCTGAACCCAATATTGTTGAAATTCAGGTAACTGAATAAAAATTTCATCTATTGAATAGATAAAAATGTCTTACGGAGAAAGTATTGCAAAATTGGTTAAAAACATTTACAGTACTTCGACAACAATATAAAAATATTAGGCGGAAAACTTTGTGTTCAAAAAGACATACAATGTGGGACGGTTGAGTTGTCACCGGCTCCCTCGGTCAGTATTAAAAAGGTACAGTCAATGATGAACAAGTCCACCTGATCTTGCAAATATTCACATGTCTCTGTGTGTATCTGTAAGTAGCTGGATAGTCGAGGTTGTGGACGAAACTTATTCCCAGAGCTGGAGTGATCTCGCTCAACTCACAATTCCCTAATCACTGAATATCGGGATGACGGGGTTCTTCAATTAACGGCAACAAGAAAATATATTCTCTAGAATACGCTCGTCATGTGACATTGCTCAGGTGTCGTTGATGACGTCGATAACGACAATGATGACGCGGGTAATAACAACATAGAAGAGTAAGTAGAATAAGAACAGACAGTGATGGTCAGGACGACAGTCCTGATGATGATAGAGACAGAGACATACAGAATGGTGACGATAACGACGATTGTGTTTTCTAGAGAAATTCCACCTTTAGATTGCCATTGCTTTCCAGAAAAGTGTGATATTGTGGTGTTCCGAACTAAATCACATGGTAGAATATGTGCGAGAAAGTCCAGCAGTTAGTGATAACTGTTAAAATGCAATGGTTGTGTTGGTGAATGTGTAGTAGTCGATCGACTTAAGGTCTGAGCTCATGTGTGTAACCACTGTTTGAAATAATAAACTATTCTATAGGAACTTTGTAGTATTCACCCACCCGTCTAGTACTGAGAGAAGATTTGTGCCTCAGTGGTTGTTTTGCATGTGGCCGTGTTGAATGATTTTGATGATGAAATGTTCATGGTCGAAATTAACTGAAGTATATTTATTTGTCAATGAAATTATTTTGCAACAGCTCCTCGTTGTCGTCCTGGTCAATATCAGTGTTCTTCTGGTGAATGCATTGAACAACAAATGAGGTGTGATGGTCGGCAAGATTGTCGAGACGCTTCAGATGAGACTGGTTGCCGTAAGTCAGATATCATCTGTGTTTCCCATTTTAGCTAGGTGACCATTGAGAAATGTGAGGAATGTGAACAGTGATGAAAAACAGTTAGCTGTTTGATGTATTCTAACTGTTCTGACTTCTCACTAATTTTGACTTTATCACTGGTGGAAGGGAGTCATAATAATATGTTTTAGGCGATCTCGGCTCACTCATTGTGTATTGATCGAGGGAAATAGAATAGCAATGATTCACATCATTTCAGTTCTGTTAGCTTCAGTTATTTCCTGTTAGTTGATCAGCTATTATATTATTTCCATCTAGATTAGTATCTAACCATTGCTTTTGATAAACCTATTATTACGAGTCATGTCCACACTTTGGAAAATAGATAAGTTTTCATGAGTGTACACGACTGCTTACTATTTCTTAGTTTGTTCGCAGTTCGTGTTTATTTGAACTGTTTACAGGAGACGGTAATTTCAATAATTGATCTTCTGATTTATTCTACTGCTTAACTAGCATTGTTGGTGGAGTGTGGGTGTATCGCGTACGGTTGGAAAGTTGTTGTATCCCAATGGGCAACTGAATGACGATGCGAACTCTTAACACGTTGAGACGTTGAAATCCCACTCTTGAGACCACACAACACTGAAAAGAATATCCGTTCATTGTGGGATGGTTGAGTTGTCACCGGCTCCCTCGGTCAGTATTAAAAAGGTACAGTCAATGATGAACAAGTCCACCTGATCTTGCAAATATTCACATGTCTCTGTGTGTATCTGTAAGTAGCTGGATAGTCGAGGTTGTGGACGAAACTTATTCCCAGAGCTGGAGTGATCTCGCTCAACTCACAATTCCCTAATCACTGAATATCGGGATGACGGGGTTCTTCAATTAACGGCAACAAGAAAATATATTCTCTAGAATACGCTCGTCATGTGACATTGCTCAGGTGTCGTTGATGACGTCGATAACGACAATGATGACGCGGGTAATAACAACATAGAAGAGTAAGTAGAATAAGAACAGACAGTGATGGTCAGGACGACAGTCCTGATGATGATAGAGACAGAGACATACAGAATGGTGACGATAACGACGATTGTGTTTTCTAGAGAAATTCCACCTTTAGATTGCCATTGCTTTCCAGAAAAGTGTGATATTGTGGTGTTCCGAACTAAATCACATGGTAGAATATGTGCGAGAAAGTCCAGCAGTTAGTGATAACTGTTAAAATGCAATGGTTGTGTTGGTGAATGTGTAGTAGTCGATCGACTTAAGGTCTGAGCTCATGTGTGTAACCACTGTTTGAAATAATAAACTATTCTATAGGAACTTTGTAGTATTCACCCACCCGTCTAGTACTGAGAGAAGATTTGTGCCTCAGTGGTTGTTTTGCATGTGGCCGTGTTGAATGATTTTGATGATGAAATGTTCATGGTCGAAATTAACTGAAGTATATTTATTTGTCAATGAAATTATTTTGCAACAGCTCCTCGTTGTCGTCCTGGTCAATATCAGTGTTCTTCTGGTGAATGCATTGAACAACAAATGAGGTGTGATGGTCGGCAAGATTGTCGAGACGCTTCAGATGAGACTGGTTGCCGTAAGTCAGATATCATCTGTGTTTCCCATTTTAGCTAGGTGACCATTGAGAAATGTGAGGAATGTGAACAGTGATGAAAAACAGTTAGCTGTTTGATGTATTCTAACTGTTCTGACTTCTCACTAATTTTGACTTTATCACTGGTGGAAGGGAGTCATAATAATATGTTTTAGGCGATCTCGGCTCACTCATTGTGTATTGATCGAGGGAAATAGAATAGCAATGATTCACATCATTTCAGTTCTGTTAGCTTCAGTTATTTCCTGTTAGTTGATCAGCTATTATATTATTTCCATCTAGATTAGTATCTAACCATTGCTTTTGATAAACCTATTATTACGAGTCATGTCCACACTTTGGAAAATAGATAAGTTTTCATGAGTGTACACGACTGCTTACTATTTCTTAGTTTGTTCGCAGTTCGTGTTTATTTGAACTGTTTACAGGAGACGGTAATTTCAATAATTGATCTTCTGATTTATTCTACTGCTTAACTAGCATTGTTGGTGGAGTGTGGGTGTATCGCGTACGGTTGGAAAGTTGTTGTATCCCAATGGGCAACTGAATGACGATGCGAACTCTTAACACGTTGAGACGTTGAAATCCCACTCTTGAGACCACACAACACTGAAAAGAATATCCGTTCATTGTGGGATGGTTGAGTTGTCACCGGCTCCCTCGGTCAGTATTAAAAAGGTACAGTCAATGATGAACAAGTCCACCTGATCTTGCAAATATTCACATGTCTCTGTGTGTATCTGTAAGTAGCTGGATAGTCGAGGTTGTGGACGAAACTTATTCCCAGAGCTGGAGTGATCTCGCTCAACTCACAATTCCCTAATCACTGAATATCGGGATGACGGGGTTCTTCAATTAACGGCAACAAGAAAATATATTCTCTAGAATACGCTCGTCATGTGACATTGCTCAGGTGTCGTTGATGACGTCGATAACGACAATGATGACGCGGGTAATAACAACATAGAAGAGTAAGTAGAATAAGAACAGACAGTGATGGTCAGGACGACAGTCCTGATGATGATAGAGACAGAGACATACAGAATGGTGACGATAACGACGATTGTGTTTTCTAGAGAAATTCCACCTTTAGATTGCCATTGCTTTCCAGAAAAGTGTGATATTGTGGTGTTCCGAACTAAATCACATGGTGGAATATGTGCGAGAAAGTCCAGCAGTTAGTGATAACTGTTAAAATGCAATGGTTGTGTTGGTGAATGTGTAGTAGTCGATCGACTTAAGGTCTGAGCTCATGTGTGTAACCACTGTTTGAAATAATAAACTATTCTATAGGAACTTTGTAGTATTCACCCACCCGTCTAGTACTGAGAGAAGATTTGTGCCTCAGTGGTTGTTTTGCATGTGGCCGTGTTGAATGATTTTGATGATGAAATGTTCATGGTCGAAATTAACTGAAGTATATTTATTTGTCAATGAAATTATTTTGCAACAGCTCCTCGTTGTCGTCCTGGTCAATATCAGTGTTCTTCTGGTGAATGCATTGAACAACAAATGAGGTGTGATGGTCGGCAAGATTGTCGAGACGCTTCAGATGAGACTGGTTGCCGTAAGTCAGATATCATCTGTGTTTCCCATTTTAGCTAGGTGACCATTGAGAAATGTGAGGAATGTGAACAGTGATGAAAAACAGTTAGCTGTTTGATGTATTCTAACTGTTCTGACTTCTCACTAATTTTGACTTTATCACTGGTGGAAGGGAGTCATAATAATATGTTTTAGGCGATCTCGGCTCACTCATTGTGTATTGATCGAGGGAAATAGAATAGCAATGATTCACATCATTTCAGTTCTGTTAGCTTCAGTTATTTCCTGTTAGTTGATCAGCTATTATATTATTTCCATCTAGATTAGTATCTAACCATTGCTTTTGATAAACCTATTATTACGAGTCATGTCCACACTTTGGAAAATAGATAAGTTTTCATGAGTGTACACGACTGCTTACTATTTCTTAGTTTGTTCGCAGTTCGTGTTTATTTGAACTGTTTACAGGAGACGGTAATTTCAATAATTGATCTTCTGATTTATTCTACTGCTTAACTGGCATTGTTGGTGGAGTGTGGGTGTATCGCGTACGGTTGGAAAGTTGTTGTATCCCAATGGGCAACTGAATGACGATGCGAACTCTTAACACGTTGAGACGTTGAAATCCCACTCTTGAGACCACACAACACTGAAAAGAATATCCGTTCATTGTGGGATGGTTGAGTTGTCACCGGCTCCCTCGGTCAGTATTAAAAAGGTACAGTCAATGATGAACAAGTCCACCTGATCTTGCAAATATTCACATGTCTCTGTGTGTATCTGTAAGTAGCTGGATAGTCGAGGTTGTGGACGAAACTTATTCCCAGAGCTGGAGTGATCTCGCTCAACTCACAATTCCCTAATCACTGAATATCAGGATGACGGGGTTCTTCAATTAACGGCAACAAGAAAATATATTCTCTAGAATACGCTCGTCATGTGACATTGCTCAGGTGTCGTTGATGACGTCGATAACGACAATGATGACGCGGGTAATAACAACATAGAAGAGTAAGTAGAATAAGAACAGACAGTGATGGTCAGGACGACAGTCCTGATGATGATAGAGACAGAGACATACAGAATGGTGACGATAACGACGATTGTGTTTTCTAGAGAAATTCCACCTTTAGATTGCCATTGCTTTCCAGAAAAGTGTGATATTGTGGTGTTCCGAACTAAATCACATGGTGGAATATGTGCGAGAAAGTCCAGCAGTTAGTGATAACTGTTAAAATGCAATGGTTGTGTTGGTGAATGTGTAGTAGTCGATCGACTTAAGGTCTGAGCTCATGTGTGTAACCACTGTTTGAAATAATAAACTATTCTATAGGAACTTTGTAGTATTCACCCACCCGTCTAGTACTGAGAGAAGATTTGTGCCTCAGTGGTTGTTTTGCATGTGGCCGTGTTGAATGATTTTGATGATGAAATGTTCATGGTCGAAATTAACTGAAGTATATTTATTTGTCAATGAAATTATTTTGCAACAGCTCCTCGTTGTCGTCCTGGTCAATATCAGTGTTCTTCTGGTGAATGCATTGAACAACAAATGAGGTGTGATGGTCGGCAAGATTGTCGAGACGCTTCAGATGAGACTGGTTGCCGTAAGTCAGATATCATCTGTGTTTCCCATTTTAGCTAGGTGACCATTGAGAAATGTGAGGAATGTGAACAGTGATGAAAAACAGTTAGCTGTTTGATGTATTCTAACTGTTCTGACTTCTCACTAATTTTGACTTTATCACTGGTGGAAGGGAGTCATAATAATATGTTTTAGGCGATCTCGGCTCACTCATTGTGTATTGATCGAGGGAAATAGAATAGCAATGATTCACATCATTTCAGTTCTGTTAGCTTCAGTTATTTCCTGTTAGTTGATCAGCTATTATATTATTTCCATCTAGATTAGTATCTAACCATTGCTTTTGATAAACCTATTATTACGAGTCATGTCCACACTTTGGAAAATAGATAAGTTTTCATGAGTGTACACGACTGCTTACTATTTCTTAGTTTGTTCGCAGTTCGTGTTTATTTGAACTGTTTACAGGAGACGGTAATTTCAATAATTGATCTTCTGATTTATTGTACGGCTTATTTAGTAATTTTGGTTCTTTTCTTCTTGGCTTTTTTATATTCTCAATCTTTGACGGAAGCCTGTTCACCGATATGTCTGCTCATGTATGAGGAACTGACTTTCTGATATTCCTTATTCGATCATCGTCATCGTTTTTTTCTTTTAATTTTTATGCGAGAAACATCTTTTCAGGCTGCTAATGTTTCTTCACTAGTTGGATTCATTATCCATATTTTCAAAGATTCTGTTGGTAATGTTGTTTAATTAAAATTAGTTTTTTTGTACGTAAATTACAGGAAGGAAATAAGCGCTGAAGATGTTTTCTAGATGCGACGAACTTTATTTGAATGATATGAATTTCCAGGTCAGGTTAATCTGGATTATTGTTGCTACTAATTAGGTGATTTTGAAACTGTAGACCAAAGAATAGAAGAAATTATGCTTTGAGAAATGTAGATCTGGATGGTACAATTTCTAGTGATAACATAATTATAGGAGTGAAGCGTATTTGAATGTGTAAGTGAATAATAAAATCCCTGAGCCTACTGAAATATCTGACGATGACAATATTGGCGTTATTTGTTTCGACCGACAAGTGTAAAAAACCGTTCCTGTGAATGGGTCATGTGTTCGAGTTGCAGCTCATTCAGCCATCTTGTCTGTTGTGCGAGGACTGCTAAGGGTAACTCCTAATGTATGTAATGTTATGATTATGGTATGTAGTCATTGGTTCTGCAGATGGATGCCACATTGAATAATACTTTTATTGTTAATTGATTTTGCATTTGATTCTGCTGGAATAGTTTTATGAAATATTTTAACGACGTTTACCATCATTTCTTCCCTTTGTAGGAGAACGAGTAAATATTCGTGTAGTGCCAGATGTCATTTATACACAACCGTACGAAAGATGGAAGTTTGAATGTTCTGTGTTAGGTGCAGATGTAGAACCAATAGTTAAATTTCAAGATGGTAGACTTGTCGAATCAGATCCTAACTTTCGAGTCACTCGCATTGATCCTAACACTGTTAGTGTTGAAGCGATTCATGGCTTAACGGAAAAAAAGGAGCGTTTTAGTTTCATGTAAGGAGATTCGCCATGAGTTTTCTTATTTATGTATCTTTTGGTCAAATTAATATACTTTGCAATCTGCATACAGACTTAAGGATTATCCTTAAATTCCTTTCTTAAGCAACAAGTTTTCTTATGACTTACTTAATTGAAGGTTTTGGAAAGTTTTGATGGTATTTTCCAGTCTTTTTTAGTCTATATGCTAGAATATTATCTAGTAACCATCTACAGTTTCGGAATTATTTGGTACTTGTTAAATAAACTATCGTACAAACAAATTTTAATACCACTTCTCAATTTTATGGTATAATATACTTGATTGATCCAGTTTGAATGAACTTCTGACGTTTTAGATTTACGTCAAATAGGCTTTTTATGGAGAACATTGTCAATTGTGATATAATCCTGGCTTGATATTTTCATAGATAGTGATCACCATGAAAAGTTTTAAATAAACTCTTATTAAAAGACGTTTTCTCAGTACATTACTTTGATGCGTATATGAAAAATGTATACTTATAATAGGATTCTTTTTGGAAACCTAACTTACTGACCTAGTTACCCATAAAACGAGCCCTTTACGATGTGATGAGTAGATCTAATTATTAAGTGTCTGTAAATCGGAAAATAGTGTAAGAATGCTTAACAGTGATATTATAAATACTGAACGATAGTAATTTTGTCACTATAATTTAAAGGAAATTTAATTCTACTTAAATCAATAAGGTTTCAAAACAAAGTCTACATGATAAGGATCAATTAGTTTATTTAAAAAAAGGACGGTGAAATACAACGACAAATAAAACTATTAATTAAGATAAAGCAACCCCACCTAACTGTTGAGATATGTTTGTCTTCATGATACATCAATGTTGTAGGATACTGTACAGTACTCATAAAATTATTGAATGTAACTCAAACTACTTGGTATTGATCAGTCGGTCAGTCAGCTACAACGTAGGACCAGGCACATATATGCATTGGTCCAAGTTGTCATACCTCATTAGCACAACAAGATGAACATCAAATTCATAGAAGTAGTTAATTTAATGGTGGTAATATATAAAAGAAAGGTTGTATATAAGAATATAGTACAGGAAGAAAGACAGATATGAAGCAATTTCAATCTCAAGGTTTAAGGGAAGATAAAGAGTGTATACATCGACGCCATTATGATCGATTCTGAACCATGTCCCCTTAAGTCTTCAACTATTGGTTACGATAGTCACGTGGACCCCAACCAAGTAGCCTGCAACTACCAACATGGCTCAGACCAGAAGTTAGTGACTTCAAGCTCTGATGCCACGTTTTGGTTTGGCCGTCCCTAACCCTCTTCCAACCATTGCCAATACTAGTCAGCATAGCGCGTCGTGGTGATCAGTATTCAGGCATACTTAACACGTGGCCCAACCATCTCAGTCGGTAAAGATTCACAACCTCATCAACTGATTTACCATCCTTCCCTTATACCCTGTGTCTAACCTCACTATTACTTACCTGGTGAACCCAGCAAATGCGAGCAATATTTCTAAGGTATCTGTGGTCAAATACTAGTAACTTACGAGTATCTTCTCCTCTTCTCTATGGCCACGTTTCACAGCCGTAAAGTAGAACAGAGCGAACTGCTGTGCAGTATACTCGTCCCTTGGTATTGATAATCAGTACTTTATGCCATTCGAATGAATAGATGTGGTTGAAAGATGAAAAACAGTTTTAACGCATTATGTATGATACAGTATTTTGTCTAACTTATATGAACAGTAAATGCAAACTACCGTGTAATTCTGTTACATCAAAAAATTTGGTTAAATGATTTTTTTACATATATTCATTTCACTATCATACTGAATATGTTAAATGTCAACAAAACCTATCTACTTATTATCAAATAGTACAATCAGACTGACTATCAAGTTTCATTTCATTCATCGTTTGAAAGTTATAGACCAGATCAAAATGTTAAACTTCTTTAATAATTATGTTGTTTGTTTTTAAATCGAAATTTCCTTTAAATATTTTATTTTTCATTTGATCATGAATAATATCTTACCTACCAATCAACTGCTAGATATAAAGTAACATTACTAGTGCAATTATTGCTAATTATTTCACAGATGTACATTCCCTGGTGGACCAGAAGAGGAGATAGACGTTTTCGTTCGACGACGATGTCCTCATGGTCAATTCATGTGTAAAGATGGAACATGTCGTTCAGAAACTGATTTCTGTAATGGTCAAGTTGATTGTCCTGATGGTTCAGATGAGCGACCTCCATATTGTAGTAAGTTCGAATAAGCAATAAATACTTTATGATATATTCCTTATTATTGTTTTGATATTTTAAATTGTGTAATTCTTTACAATAAGTAACTAAGGAGCTCTATCTCAAATTTATCAAACTCAATTTATATTCATATATTATATTGAGATCCTACCAGCTGAAAATTACAAATGATTATTTTAAGTCATATCCTACTATCAGAAGAGGGTTTTGTGGAGATTTTAGTAATTTTATATAGTTGAAATCATGAGGCAATTGAAACTAGACCACCATGGAAAACCTGGAAGTATATCCTACTGTTTTAATTATTTGGTTACTTATTTTAGTTTGCATACATTGAGAAAGACGAAATGTTATCATTCTTATCTGGTTGCATTTTTCTTTATAAATTTGTTCATAATTAAATCAGAAATAATATGTAGTTATCGCTAGTTGTAAGTGTATAATGTATCTTGAAGATAATAGGTGAAATTTATTATGACATCCTAAGTATTCTATTTTAATTAAATTGATATCAGATCACTTGTTCCTCATATAAAACTACACATTCAGCAGTTGCTACGATTTATGGGCAGATAGCGTCATTTCATTTGTTTGTCTCCGAAGGATTGCTGACATCCAGTGGCAACATGTTAGTAATGCAGAGGTTCGGCATCGTGTGTTCGGGAGCAGAGACGACAATCAAATTGGTGTCACCATCTTGAAACACCGACTTCGGTGGCCTGGACATGTTCTACCAATGTCGTCCCAGAGAATTCCACGTCGTGCATTATTTGCCGACTCTGGGACTGGTTGAAAAAAGCAGAGAGGTGGTAGTGTATGACATGGTGTCATGATATGAAATAAAGCTGCGAAGGGCTGGCTTCTGTTGGTCCTTCACGACTCCCTGGCTGGGGTCCGAGAGATGGTGCTACACAGTGGCTAGAGACGTTATCAGATATGGCTCAGAATAGAAGCCAGTAGCGATCCTGCTGTAACCTTCTTTTAATTTCTTCATAAAGAGTGGTCATAACCTCCTTGACTGAGAGAATTCTTCTGGTTGTACATTTCAGTTTCTCCCACCATTACTCTTATTCTTTTTATATATGCATCTTGCCCCTTTTCTCTTCCCATTTTCATTGTTTTGTGTGGCGCATACATATCTGGTGCCCCCTTGCACCAATATTTATGTGTTTAAATAAATAAATAAATACGATTTATGAAGTATTTACTATGTTCATATCAATACAAGGTTTTTCATAAATTAGAGAAGTAATGTAGAAATATTTCAATTTCTAACCAAACAAGCAGAACTTCTGAATATAATTTATACTGGTTGATTTTTAACACATATGGTTATTGTAACAAAAATATACAACTAGTCTTCTATTTACTTTCTGAGATATCTGTCAACTGAGTTGTTTCATATTACTAGTCAATACTGCTATAGAATTTTTATATCCTGATAAGAATAATGAATGGTAACTTTTGGGATCCATTTATGAACGAATACTATGTGAATATTTTTATCGTGAAATTGTTAAAATAACTAAACCATTGATATTCATGTCCCTCTCATTATGAGCCTTATTTCAACCTATGGACTGTTATTATACCATTTACCATTCTTGAGTTATTCCCTGTTTATCAATTACTATCTCCCTTATTCACAGCCATATTTGGCTAAATCTTGTACATATGTTGTTTCCTATTTTATGGTACGATGTGGTCTGTCTGGTTGGTATATAAACGTAGTATGTTTGGAATAAAAGATTCATACTGCAGAGGCTGAGATTGGTGTTCTGGATTTAACTGGTTGGGATAGGTAGAAAGCGGAACCGATAAGTACTCTAGACTGTTCGCGCGAGTTTTATACGTGGTTGGTCCGATCGATAAATCACTGCTCCCTAATTAGCAGTACTATGATGTTATACACGAACAGAGCACCTAAGCAACAATTCATAACAAGAAGTGAATGAGAACACAAAAAGGGACAATCGAAATTACTTAAACAAAAAGTGACAGAATCTCTTAATAAAACCTCAAAATCATACAGTGAATACTTAATTTGCAAAATGTCAATCAATTGTCTAAAACTTGACTCTTCCTTTTGTAAATGTCAGTCAATCGCCCTAGACTTTACTGTTCCTTCATTTTCATATCAATTACTTTCCATTCCCGTTTTTTTTCTCATTTTCGATCTTCTCGACCGTCTGTTACCAGACATTATATTCCTGACTAGCGTTTTATACTACTTATGTCGATATAAGTAGCACACACCATACTAATAGTCTAGATTATCATTAACTTATATATTGATAATTTTATTACTTTTTTTAAAAATGACTATTACAATGTTTACTAGTATTCTAGAAATTTCATGAAAAACTCAAGGACTTCTAAACTACTATGAAAACCCTATATTTTCTGTACATAAATGAACCTTTGGAGTAAAGTGCTTCTCGTATATTTTGCGCCTTTTCTCTCGTGTTCAAGTCGCTGTGTAGTTCTAGCTTGGAGGTTACGAGACTAGCTTAGGATCCGAGCATAGCGTTCAATCAACAAGAGTTATCGGATATCGATTTATTATGTTTCTTTAAAAACTTGTTTTTAATTTTACATAATTCATTTCACCTAATTATGTTGTAAAGAAAAGAATTTTACTCTAAATTTTAATAAAATTACAACAGAATCTTCATAGTTGAAATCATGAGTCAATTGAAGCTAGACAACCATGGAAAACCTGGAGGCACTGAACGGCCGTTTCGTCCTATTATGGGACTCCTCAGCACTGGGAAGCAGTGACCAGTGCAGTTCATCAACGTCTGTTGTAGAGATATCAACTCACTAAAGACAATGGTAGATGTGTCGCTCAATGTCGTGAATCGGTTGAAGTTAGACATTAACACCGTTGGATGCCGGCTCAGTGGTCTAGAGGTTAAGTGCTCTGGTACGAGATTGGTAGGTCCTGGGTTCGAATGTCGTGAGGCGGGATCATGGATGCGCACTGCTGAGGAGTCCCACAATAGAATGAAACGGCCGTCCAGTGCTTCCTGGTTTTCCATGGTGGTCTAGCTTCAATTGACTCATGATTTCAACTATGAAAATACTAAAATCTTCACAAAACCCCTTCTGATTTACAACAGAATCATCGAGAATATTCTTTTTTTAAGTATTTTATCATGTTATCATGTTTTTAAATAAAAATAATTAACACCTTTATCTAATGAAATAGGACAAATTATACAAGTGGAAATCAGACCAAGCATTATTCATGTTCAACCATATAAACCTTTTGAATTTGAATGTATTTCTCATGTTCCTGGAATAAAACCAGAAGCTCGATTATCTAGCGGTATACTTGTTAGTCAAGATCCACGTTTTAATGTGGAATATCTTTCACCGAATCGTCTTCGTGTTAGTGCAATATATGGTTTGACGGATAGAGATCATCCTTTCCAGATTCAGTAAGTTCTAAATTGAAAAAAATTATTTGAATAAATATTAATAACATTAATGATAAATAATTATTTTAAATACAAGTGTAATCAACCGCCATCACTTGAGAATTCATTGAATCAAGTGACAGGTATAAGATGTTATCCTATTCTCATTTGCATATCTTTCATCAGTCACCTATTGCCAAATCAATTCTAAATTCTTTACTTCATACCAGTGGTTAAAGTCAAATCATATTCAAATGATTACTCTTAATCTATTGTATTCTCAGATTATTCATGTTTATCTTGTACTCATTTAACGAAATAAATTTTTTTCTTGTAGTTGTATCTTCCCTGGATTAGAAAATAGAACTACTGTAATAGAAATTGAAAGACCTTGTCCAAGTGGACAGTTTCAATGTATGGATGGACGATGTTTACCATTTAATTTATTTTGTGATGGAAAATCGGATTGTTCAGATAGTTCAGATGAAAGTGAACGATACTGTGGTAAATAAGTGTTTAGATTGTTATTTTTTTATTATTCTTTAATCTTCTTTAAATATTAATAATCATATTTCATAGCAAAGACTTGATAGGTCTATCAAAAACCATGAATTAATCTTTTTAAATAGAATTTTATGACACTTTATGTTTTCACTGTTTAAGTTTCTCAAATTCGGTGAGTTAAGTTATGAAAACCGATAACACAGCAATGAGAAAGGATTAAGCAGACAGCGACACGCATTGATGAATTCTTTGGTAGGTAGCGAATACAAAATTCATTTAGTTTGCACATAAAAACATATAGAGTGGGCATTTCATAAAGTCGAAATATTGAATAAACTATTCTAAATTATATGACCTACTATGTTTGAGGGATATCTCTTTATCAGAAACATATTTTTTCAAAAATATCAGTATCCAAGTACGAAAATGTTTTGGGAAAATGTTTTCCAGCTTGAAATCGATCTTTTTGATACTACAGGATTTTGACTAAAATATCGAATATTAAACAGCTGATACAATGATAATAACTCAATCCTCATCTAATAGCATTTACAATTGTCTTCATATTAAACCTATTGGTTACTCACAATTATAACACAAGAAAATTCATATTCAGTTTACGCTATTTTTGACTAAAAAAACCGTAAAGAACAAACAAATTATATTATTTAACCTTTACCAAAATGTTTAAACTTTTGAAAATAGTCAACCTTTCTATCCATTTATAATAGGTCGATGCACAATGTGCACCATACTACTGGTGTCGAAGACTTAATTATGTCCTCTACTGGGGCATATTAAAACGATGAAGTTTTTTAGACGTCACTTGTAGGAACATGAATATAGTAGAGGAGGAGCGCACAATCTGATAAATTCAGTTTACCTTATCATCGTAAAATCATTTAAGGATAAAACATTCTCAGGTGGGAGGACATTTTTCTCCAATATCCAATCCCATGCTGAAAATAGGAATTAATTCATTACACCATTGTTATAATGAATGATAGACAAATTCATTCGAAGGTAATTCATATCAAGAGATGACACGATCTGAAGACGCATTAGAAACTACCTATATCGCTCAGTTACAGAACTCTTCGTGAATGAGGACTCACATTCCTGCACAAGACAAAACCCAGGACCCTCAGGTCTGACGGCAAACATTAGCACCCTTAAACCAACTAGTTGGGATTCGGATGGCTGATTGTTCCATTTGTTGTCGGTTTGTTACATCAAGTGGCATCGGTGGATTATCTTTTCTCTCAGTTTGAGATGAAAATTGCATTTAGGTTGATAAAAATCTCCACAGAATTCCTATCACTAGACTTCTCACTAACTGGCTCCATTCAAGTTTAGTGTAGTCAAATACTGATACCTTGAAAACATTATGTTGTTAATGTTAAAGCCAAATACAGTTTTTGTTCTGCAATGTCTTGACCTATGATCTGGCCCAAGATAAACTTATCAAATCAAATTTTAAAACATCTAGGAAATGGTTGTTATACTTCTTTCTACACATTTCGTATCACAAATTTCATTTTAGCTGTAAACATCAGAGTGACACCAGATTCGATTCGTGTGATCCCAAATCAACGTTTCCAATTCGAATGTTCAACATCGATCCCAGGTGTATCTCCCCAAGTAACTTTTGACGAGCGTTCGGTAGAAAGAGATAATCGTTTTGTTGTTACTCGTCCAAGTCTTCAAACTATAGTGGTGACAGCACCAACTGGTATATCAGATATTGGAGCTCACAAATTTAAGTAAGAATTAATTAAATCCATTACATTTATTATAATTTTTCAAAATAAAAAATCATACATTTTGAAAGGTTTATAAAGAATATTAAGCATAAAATTATAGATTTTTCAAACAGCAGTAAATTCTCACCTATCAGTAGAGGTTATAGCTCTGTTGATCTACACACTATTAAAAATCATTAAAAATATGTTATAATGTGATTAAGATGAAGGATTCGTCAGTTGGCTATTAAGATCGTGTAGATTTAATTCAAAGGAAGCAAAAAACATAACACACAATAATGTTTTTTTGTCGTTAGGTAGAATTGAACTAATCATATTGTCAAAGATGAGATGTTTGTTCAAATAATTGATATGCATACAGAAGTTATTGTTGTAGTGTAGTTTTAAAGTCAATCAAGAATTCTAACCCAGTTGATGGTAGCAAACTGAATGCAAATGATACAAAATATTTCATCAAAGGAATATTATTCTCAGAAGGGGGTTTTGTGGATAGAATTATATTGTCGTTAGTGTTGAATAATCTGACATAAATTTCAAAATTATTGATAACCTATTTGAGAGAATCCTTTACTAGTTTTACGAGAAAAAGGTCGCTAATATTGTGCTTGAAACGACGTCAAATATGGAAATATCAAAGTGGTGATAAGTTCTGACAGTTTGAAAAGATTTCGTTCAACTTAATTCACAAGATTTCTATTCAGAAAGAGTTGGGAAGAAGAACAAGTGCCACAGCTGGACTGGATAGAAGGATACCTCATCAAGATACCAAAGAAAGGAGATCTGAGCATATGAATGAACTACAGAGGCATCACACCATGAATTCACCATAAAGCTACCGGTGAACGGATCAGATGTTTGTTCAAATAATTTATCCGGCATACCGAAAACACCGCCGGAGCGGAGCTTTAAGGTCTATCAGGAATTCTGACTGGGTTGATGGTCGCGAATCGAAGCCAATTGATACAAAATTCTTCATCAAAGGGATTGAATTTCCGCACGGAGGTGTGAGGAGAAAATAGCGCTTCAGGTAATTGTAAGCATGAGTCAATTGAAGCAAGACCCGAATAGATAAACCTGAAATCAGGGCAGTCTGTTTCGTCATACTATGGGTCTCCTAAGCGGTGAAAGTGGAGTTCAACCAGGTCTGTTGGGAGATATCAACTCATTGAGGACAATAGTGAATGTGTCGCTCAATTCCTTGGATTGGTTGAAGTTAGACATTAACACCTTTGGAAGCCGTCTCAGTGATCTAGAGGTTAAGCGTTCGCGTGCGAGACTGATAGGTCCTAGGTTCGAATCTCGCGGGGTGGAGTCGTGGATGAGCTTGCTGAGGCGTCCCACAATAGGACGAAACGGCCATCCAGTGCTTCCAGGTTTTCGATGGTGGTCTAGCTTCAAATGACTCATGATTTCAACTATTGGAATATTATTTTACTTACAAGTCATGATAATTAGAATAGCGTCGTTTATAATTAGAAGTATTTTATATTAAGTGATAAATTATTGTATTGTAAACTCATCATTTGAAACAAGAATTACTAAACAGTGTATGATGTTTATTTCCATATCGTAGTACAAAAATGCTGGTTAAGAATTCTACAGACAGACACTTCGTCTGTTCTGTGTTGGGCATGAAAATAGATTATCACTAAACATTATTCTAGCTTATAATAAATTAATGTGTTACATTTTTACTGAGTTTAATGGAGACAATCGCCGATATATCCAAATAAAGCTGCATTGAGATCCTACACTACATTTAAACATTTATCAGAATGATTATGAATAAACAGTATAAAAATAATATTTTTCCCAGCTTTAATGTGTTCATTATAAGCAGGAACCATAGAAATGATAGATTTGATGGGAAAATATTTCAAATAAATTTTATCGTTTATATTACTGTTTACTATTGATCAATAGCTAGCTAAATCCTTTAGAAGTCGAATTCACAAGCTAATCTAAGCTAGATCACTATTGAAAACCTGGAAGCACTAGACACACGTCTCATCATAGTATGAAACTCCTCAAAAGTAACCATCCACAAAATCTCACTCCGCGATCGAACACTGCACGTTCGGTATCACGCTCTAGATCACTCAACCGGTATCCAATGTTGTTAGTGTTTGACTTCAATCACTCCATGATTTTGCACAACCCTTGATCTTTTGTCTGAGATGAATAGCTCTTTCACACTTGATACTGACCGGACTTCACTGGTTACAGCTCCCCACTAAAACTGCATGAGTTACATCTTGAAGCTAGTCACTAGAGAGCACATGATTATGATCGTGGATGCGCACTACTGAAGAGTCACATACGAGGACTAGACGACTGTCTAGTGCTTCCAGGTTTCCAATGATGGTCTAGCTTAGATCAAACCATGATTTCAACCTTGAAAATACTACAATCTCCACAAATCTCCATAATGATAAGTGAATCTTTGCCAAATTTTAGGTTGAGCAAACTAAATCAGTATGTTTAATATGACCACTGTAAATGTAGAATAAAAAATGTTTCCTTACAAGAAGAGTGATCGTTAACGATCACTGACCCGACTAAGTGAATATTCGAATATTACTTCTATGACAATAGGAAATTTTAATCTAAAGTAAATTGTTTTAGTGTTGAAACTTTAAATGATCATTTAAACTCTATGAGAATTTCAATATTTATAGTCATAAGCATTTTAAAATGATATTTTACCTATTATTTGACTTTCTTAGATGTATTGTATCCGTAAATATTGTTAAAGAAGTTGATGTAGAAATCATAAGTGAATGTCCACCTGGGCAAGCAAAGTGTAGATCTGGTGAATGCTTGCCAAGAGCAGTATTTTGTGATGGTAAATATGATTGTTCAGATAGATCAGATGAAGATCCAAGATCTTGTGGTAAGATTCTCTGTTTACTGAAATAATGATATTTCATCTTAATTTTCAATTACTATAATTCATCCAAGTGATAGATTTGATCGATTCTAATCACTAAGGTATGAAGTTTATCAAAACGATAGTAATAATACCCTTTTCTTTATAAGTTTTCTTCTTAAATGTTTATCTAAAGGAAATTATTTGTTAAGATATAATGGTTTTAATTTGAAAAATTAGCCACAGACGTTCGAAATGTGATCCTCTGTTGGACTAAGACAATATGAAATGTAGTATCAGAACAAATTATTTCATGTAACTCTTATGTTTAAGACTCTAGATTGTTATGATTAGATAATCATACGGTGAAATACTAATATGATCGAGGATCGCTTCTTCATTTGACTGACTAGACCGTATAGATTGTTTGTTCGGGAATACGACCGTTAAATTACTTTTCACCAGAAAAACCAGTTAACTGTTATTTATAAACAAAATATGCTATAAAGCTATTATGTCTTTTACTTATCAGATATCAAATACTCAATGTAGATTAATGGTGAAAATGACTATCAAAAAAAATAATTTAGAGAGCCACAGTTTTATCCGTAGTACTAAAGAGTAGTGGTGAAATAGACTGGTTTAATGAATAATAATATCAAACAAAAGCTTAGGAAATCCTAACAGTATAAAGAAAGAACATATCGAGACTTCTAGTGATATTTTGTACTGGCAGCATTAAAGACAAATCCTATTATATTCTAACACTCTAGACATTAGTTCAGTTTGTTTTTGACAGAACAGTGATAAGTTGCAGTAGCTAAAAAGCACGTTGATGAGTCTATCTAATTTAAAGAGAGCTCAATAAATCATTACCATATTTATTTCCGTCAACCAGATTCTAAACCATCCAATGTCAGAATCACTACATACTGTTTCAGTGATTAGGATTCCTACATGAAGCACTCTTTAGTAACCCTGTGTACATAGCACTTGTTGAATTTTCTAGGTGATTTACTTATCCCAACTAGGGGTATCCTTAGGGGTTCTTCTTGACCTTCATCTTATTTCCGACATAGATAGTAGAGTACCCTAATTATGAATATTCTCTTTGCATTTGATGGATCTAAATAACTGAATCGAAGCATTTCAAAATTGTTTTTGACGTTTTACAAGAAGTTGCTTAATTACATGATAAATAAGGACTCTTCTTCCTTATAAATAGAAATAATCATATGTGCTTCACAAACACTTTTGATTAGATTAGAGTTTGAAAATGTTAAACTTCTGACGTAGTTGATGATTAACAATGTGGTTGAAATGTATAAAAATATTTACTATCACTGATTAAATGCTAAGCGTTTTCTTTCTATTCTCATTTTCATTTTGTTGACATCAGTTCCTACAATTATTATTACTCCGTCAACAATTTTAACAAAACCACATGAATCCTTCCAATTTGAATGTAAATCAGTTATGCCAGGTGGTGAACCACAAATTACACTTGAAGGTTCTCCAGTTGAAAATGATCCCAGATTTACAATTATACGCCCAAGCCGTGAACATGTTATTGTTCGAGCAGAAAGTGGTATTGCTGATCCTGGAAAATATTCTTTCACGTATGAAAATATAGTATACAATTAAAAATTCTTAAAAATCCCATTTATCATACAATGATAAAATTCTCATTCTAAAATATATTTTATTATTGTTTACTTGAATAAAGACAAAAACCAAGTACAAGTTGTAGGATTTGATAATACTAGCCCTTTCTCACTGTAGGGTATGCTTTCAAAGGAAAAGTTACTGTTTAATTTTGAAAAGCAAGCTCTTCTTTCAGTGTATCAGATCAGATATAGTCTACATAATAAGTTGTTAGTTTATAGAGTTTGGCAATTAAAAAGTGTACTTATGAAGATTTAAATTTAAGATATTATGGTCTGGTGAAAGTTTATAAAATAGGGTAAATGCATTATGTTTACAAAATCTAACTACATAGCCGTCCAAGCCAAAATACACTGACCAAAATAAATAAACAAAATAAAGTGAGTGAACTACGGAGCTGCCTTTTTAAAGCGTTTCGCCGTCCGTTATTCCTCAACATAGGTGATAATTGATTATACTGTCTCTTATTGTGTTGGAATTAGAAGGTTCACTAATTTGACATTATTTATATTCAATGATAACAGTTTCTTTTGTATTTATGTAAATTTGAGTGAATTACCTAAGACCTAACTTATATTTTGATAGAATTTCCATTTGTTGTGATATGGGGAATGTTATAAATTTCATTCCATCACATTAAGCATATTGTTCTCACCACGGTTTTCCCAAAAAAAGATATTCACGATCTAGTAATTCCCATATAGTGTAATCTAGCTAAGACACAATGTGCATTTCAAATTATCCTAAGAATTCAACAATAATTACTGTTTTATTAATCGAATACAACTTTGGTTTATTTTAAACATATGAAAGGATATATTTCTCTCATCTTATTTCATGCATTCATTAGGTAATATGATTAGTTTATGCTGTATACTTTTGTTTAAAAATCGGTGATACTACCAGGTTAGTCAAATTAAAGTTGAAGTGAGATTTCAATTGGGGGCTCACGAGTAGGAAACTGAAAGCTTCGACTGCTAAAAACTAGTATTCTGTAATTGTTGAAACCTAGATATGAAGTCGTTTAGTTCATTTAAGGGAAATTTCTGCTTCTTATCAAACAGAATGGTGTAATGATTTTTATGAAATAACAATTTTATGAACATATAATTCACGATATTCACAACATGGTCTGTTTAATGTCAAGTAGTCTTTAAGTGGCGAAAACTTAGTTAACTTGACTTTAAATCTGTCAAATTAACAAACTGGTAGATTTTAAGACAAATAAGTATGATACTAAACTATCAGTTTTAAGAAACTAATCCATTAAAATTACTTAGATTTTAAAGAAATACAATATCTAATATAAATACTTTGAACCCTACATAATTTTCCTTCATAAGTCAAACTCGTTTTACTAAACTTATCAAATATGTAATTGAACTTATCTTCATATTTGATAACATGAAGCGATTAGATTTCACTTATATATATTATTTTAAATTCAGCTGTACTGTAGTTAGTGCACCTAGTAAGACAATCGTGGTACAAGTTGAATCAGTGTGTCCACCTGGTTATTCTAAGTGCAAAGATGGAACATGTATCCTGAGTCATCAGTTTTGTGATGGGATAGCTCATTGTCGAGATGGTTCAGACGAAGACAAGTTACGGTGCCGTGAGTTAAACATATCTATACATTGATATTTAATTATTAAATATAATATTAGGTAAACTAAATGTTATGAATAATATCCTATTATCAGAAGGGGATTTCGTGGAGATTTTAGTAGTTTTATATAGTCGAAATCACGAGTCAATCGAAGCTAGACCACCATGGAATACCTAAAAGCACTGGACGTCCGTTTCGTCCTATTGTGGGACTCCTCAGGAGTGTGTATCGACGATCCCACTTCACGAGATTCGAATCCAGACCTATCAGTCTCGCGCGCGAGCGCTTAACTTCCAGACCGCTGGAGCATAAGATGAACACCACTAAGCCAGCGTACATGCAATCCAGCACAAGGCAAGGTGCATGCTTCATTATATACTTTTGTGTCATGTTAATGATCCTTTCGCAGGCTCACCTACGGAAACATTGTTACGACTTTTACTTCCTCCAAATAGTCAAATAAAGCTATCTTCTCAGCATCAATCGAGCGGCCAAGCCTTTACAATGACGTCAATCCAACGACCTCACTAAACCATTCAATCGGTAGTAGCGATGGGTGGTGTGTACAAAATAGAAGTTTAGAATAGCATTTTAAATAAGTTCTAACATTAGAATATATTACTTCATCATCCATTTTTGGGGAATTGTTAATAAACTTTAATAAGGTCTTGAACAAACATACAAAAAATATTGGTTTCCCTACAAGACACATTTTAATACGACTAAATAATAAGCTTGTTGGAACTACAGACAGACATTTCGAGTAATTAGTAGTTGAAGTTAAACATTAACACCGTTGGATACCGGCTCAGTGGTTTATCAGTTAAGTGCTCTGGCGCGAGACTGGTAGGTCCTGGGTTCGAATCTCGCGGGTGCGGGATCGTGGATGCGCACTGCTGAGAAGTCCCATAATAGGACGATACGGCCGTCCAGTGCTTTCAGGTTTTCCATTGTTGTCTAGCTTCAAATGACTCATGATCTCAACTCTACAAAAATTCCAATCGTTTAAAAATCCCAATCATATTAAAAGACTAATATTTGAACGAAGAATATTCTTTTCGATAAATTCTCTTCAGGTTCTACAATTATATATCCAAATTAATAATCCGAAAAAATGGTCAGGTTAAAAATTAGTAATACTACTAAAAACCACAAAAAAATTTATTTATGCATAAATTTAAGTTGTAACAGTTCTTCCATTGGCTTAAAATAACTGAATTGTCCAGTGCTTCCAGGTTTTCCATGGTGGTCTAGCTTCAATTGATTCATGATCTCAACTATTAAATTGTATGAATTGAAATGATTGTTCAAAAAACCATATAAAACGTTACGTCTTTCAATGATTATTTTGTTGTTGCTTGAATATGGTATAAAACCTTAATACTTTTTCAAAAAGAATGAAATATAATGAAAATCTAAATTATTTCAAATTTTGTTGAGTAACAATACCAACCACCACAGATTTAGCAAACAGACAAGAAAACTTACCACATTCAAATTTATTATCACTGACGATACTAAGACCTATCGTCCATGGTATAACTTAGTAACCCTTGCTATGACACTTCGTGCATTCAACATCTCCTTATTACGATCAGAGAGTATCTCACTATCAAAGGCGTTTATATATTTGAATATATTTCTCACTAACTAACAAGGAATAGTTTGTTCTCGAATAAGCATAACCCCTATAATAATATGACGACGTTTTTTCTTAAAAATAGAATTAAAAGGTTATTCCATGGTAATGGATGGATAAAATGGTGAATACTAGCTTTAACAGTAAAAGCTAAATGAATTTAAATAACCTATAATAGTCTTACTGAAATTATTCTACCCCAGTAATTTAAAGCATTAATTATTAGTGATCTTTTTGTAACTCTGTTATTAGCTGAAGTGACTGCTGATATACGAGTCCACTTTACTCCTGGCGAATTACGGATTCAGCCTGGTCGAGCATTCCGTTTGGAATGTGTGACGGATAGACCGGGCACATCTCCAGTTTTACAGTTTATTGATGGGAGACCAATCACAAGTGACCAACGATTTGTGGTTTCTAGGCCATCAACTGAACGTGCAATCATAGACGTTCCTGGAGGCCTTGATGCTAGAGACAGACAGATCATAATCGAGTAAGCCTAAATTTATTGACAATACTCCCTTACCTATTTTATTCATATCATTACTAATTTCTGATAGTTGTTGATTTATTGTAAATATTACTACAATTCAGGTTAAAATATATAGTCTATTTATACATAAATAGATAAATAAATCGGAAAAACTGAAAGGGATCCAATGAATAACCACTTTTTTAAAGAACAAAACTAAAAGTAACTGGATCCATATTTTACAAACATCTCATTGCAGGTTTCTTAGTTTACTTTTTCCGAATAAAATGTAAGCATTTCATGTTTATAAAAATCTACAAATTATCGCGATCGCTTCAGCAAACCGGAGAACAGTTGTACTTCTTTGTTCGCTAATGATTTTGAAAGCATGAGAGAGGTCAATGGTGTGCCCGGTGTCGAGTAAATGCCGAGCTATTGCACTGTTGAGAGCCCTGGTCCCTCGCAGCCTCAGTTTCTTAGGAACATGTTCAGAAATGTCATAGTTAAAATCACTAATCGATCTAAGCTAGACTAGTATTGAAAACCTGGAAGCGCAAGACGGCAGTTTCATCCTAGTTATGAACTCCTCAGCAGTGTGCATCCCCTATTTAGTACCAGGGAACCAAACCCAAAACCTCCAGTCTTGTACACGAACTTTTCACCACTAGATTCAATACCATTAATAATCATGTGCCTACTAATGACTAGCCTCAAGATGCAACTCATGGATTTTTAGTGAGGAGCCGTAACCAGTGAAGTCCAGTCAGTGTCAAGTGTGAAAGAGTTATCCATCTCAGACAAAAGATCAAGGGTTGTGCAAAATCATGGGGTGATTGAAGTCAGACACTAACAACATTGGATACCGATTGAGTAATCTTGAGCGTGATACCAAATGTGTTGTGTTCGATCACTGAGTGCGAGTTTATGGATGGTTAATTTTGAGGAGTTTCATACTATGACGAGACGTCTGTCTAGTGCTTCCAGGTTTTCAATGGGGGTCTAGCTTAGATCAAATCATGATTTCAACCTTGAAAATACTAAAATTTCCACAACCCCCCATACCAATAAATCAAATATTTATCAAGTATTATACTCTTATGATCTTATTTGATTAAGAAATTAAAAGAACCTCAACAACTCTCTTAGTAAGTTCTGTAACCTCGATTTTCAAACAGTTGGATTAGACAATTTTTTAATGATCATTTTTAAAAAAACTGGATTTAGATAATTATGTGAGTCATCTCAGCCGGTAAAAGAAAACCTGTTAATTATGTCCCTGGTGTCCGACTCATTAATTAATTCGTATGTGTAACCTTCTAAGCGGTGAACTAAACGAGGATTACAAAATTTAAATAATTACCAAAACGAACAATAAATAATTACAAATAGATGTATAGTTCAGATGTTCGTTTTTCAGATCATCGCAGGAAACAACTGTAATCGTTATCCATATACATAATCCAGTCTTTTATAAACTAAATGTTTACCAACTGACATGTCAGTTTGCATCTTTATTGTCTCCAATGTTATAACTTACCAGATTCAATAAAAGATCTAGCAGCCGCGGCCAAAAAAATGGATTTATATTTTCTATGTATTTAGTTAAATAAATTACCCGTACTAATGATCCAAGCCTAACTGTAGTATAGTAAAATCAAAATAGTATTTACTGTGTTGTATCGAATTACATGTTTACTCTGAAACAAATGTTTATCTTTCTAATTGATAACTTAAACAAATTCCAAGTCATTATCAGAATATGAAAGTAGATTCTCCCCAGTTGTTTACCGACTTTTTAAATTTCAGATGTATATCTCCCAGTGGCGAAAGAAAAACATCAACCATCTTCATCGAACTAGGTTGTCAACCAGGACAAAGACGATGTCCCAGTGGGCAGTGTATATTTGTTGGTCAATTCTGTGATGGGAAACCTGATTGCGATGATGGATTTGATGAGAGACCTGAAAACTGTGGTATATTTTTCATATTCTGCATATTATATATCCTGATTACTTATTCCCGAATTTCTGCTGTCAGTAAATACTTACTTACTTTCTTACTTACGCCTGTTACCATCCGTGGAGCATAGGTGGCCTACCGGGATTCTTTAACCAACTCTGTCATCAGACAATCATTAAAAAGTGTACCCACAAGTCATAATTTGAATCACCTTATGACAACTGTCAAAACTATATTTCAATGTGCGTTGAAATATTTAAATTTATATCAAAGTTTAGAAAATATATGGATTTGCGAAAATGTATCAGCACTTATTAAGTAGGGTAGAAGGAAAATAACATAGAATGGTCTAATCAGCAGAAACAAAGTCCGGTTATAACCAGATCAAGAGTGGTGCTATATAATCTTCGATAGTACTTACATATTGTTAGGTTGTATTAATAGCAGAAAGTAAACAAATGCTCTATGACTGATAACTTTTCGAAAGCAAGGAACCTTTTGAATAAACAGTATCAACAGTCAAAATATGAACTGTATTCAGACGTCGTTTTCCTCCAAGACAGGTTTACGTTATACTCTGAAATGCAATCATTATTTATCTGACGACTATTTGTCACAAAATCTAAATCTGTTCAAATCGACGTCCTGCCGAAAGGAATGGTATCATGTTATCATATACAACTCTAGAGTAAACGCTGAACATAAATGTCATTAACCTAGTATTTGATGAAAATTAACTTATTTTTATTATTTTGATTAGAATGGTGCTAACAGTTTTCTAATTCCAATGATTATAGAGTACTGTGATCCAATAACAAAACCATGTGAAATTGTGAATGGTATATCACCTAGAGAAAAAACCTATGAACTACATTGGAGATGTGATGGTGAAGATGATTGTGGAAATCGATTTGATGAACAAAATTGTTTGAATGGTGAGTATTTGTTTAAATAACGAAACTCATAATATATATATATAAAGAATAAGATAGCATTTATTGAATGACTTTAGTTCATTTTATAATAAAATGTTAATAAAAGTTAAATTGTCAGAAGGCGGTTTTGTGGAGATTTCAGTAATTTTATATAGTTGAAATCATGATTCAATTGAATATAGACCATCATGGTAAGCCTGGAAGCACTGGACGGCCATTTAGTCCAATTGTAGGACTCCTCAGCAGTGCACATCCACCATCTCGCCTCGATACTGGATCCAGGAGGTATTTCCTGGAGTTATAGTGAGAAGCAGTGACTAATGGAGTTCAACCAGGTCTGTTGGGAGATTTCAACTCACTGAAGACATTGGTAAATGGTTGCTTAATTACGTGGATTGGTTAAAATTAGACGTTAACACCGTTGAATGCCGCCTCAGTGGTCTAGTGGTTAAGCGTTGGCGCGCAAAACTGATAGGTCCTGGATTCGAATCCCGCGAGGCGGGATCATGGATGTACACTGCTGAGGAGTCCCACAATAGAACAAAACGGCCGTCCGGTTCTTCCAGGTTTTCCATAGTGGTCTAGCTTCAATTGACTCATGATTTCAACTACATAAAATTACTAAAATCTCCACAAAACCCCTTCAGAGAAGTTAAATTATTGTTTTCGAAATACCATTAATTATCACTATGTAAATGTTTTCAGTTAGAATTTCTTAGTGAAAAAATGATATAAATTTTTATGTAGACTCTAATGACAAAATGTTTAAACATAAATATGTAACTGTTAAAATATTCTATCGAACTGACAATAATTAATTTGTAACGAATCAAATATCAGCTGATAATTATCATTTCTTGCACATATTTAATAATGATATTGCTTATTAGTGAATTAATTGTAGTTATACTTAAATAGCAATTCAGTTTACAACTTATATTTTAATTTCAGACACTCGTGTACCAAATAAAGAGTGTGGTGCTACTCATTTCAGATGTGGTACTGCACCATATCAATATATACCATTTGCATACTGGTGTGATGGAGGTCGTGATTGTCGAGGTGGTGAAGATGAAGCTGATTGTTGTAAGGAAATAACCTCAACTTTTTGGGCATTTTTATTTGTTTTTTTTAATTATTATTATCAAACGAAAACAGTTTTGTAGTTAGATGTCATATTTAGGAAAAGGATCAACATAGACTAAGGTGTTATTGTTAAGGGTAATAAAAAAATATACATTAAAATCATTTTACAAACTAGTAAACCAATAATAATAATCTTTATATAGGATATTTTGCAAGTATTTCTTTTTATGGATATTAAAAAGTATACAGATTATATAAATTCTTATATTATGAGTTAAAGCAACATATGTAAATGAACAACATTATCTACAATTTGGTCCTCATCCGACTTTACTCTGATATACAGAAAACAACATTTTTGTTTATATATGTTATTCAAACTATGGATATTATCCGCGAACTGAAATATTGTAAATTAATTAGTCCCTCCTTTAGATCATGATCGAATTATGAACAGAAGAAGAGTTGATCTGAAAAATGTGACATATTTGCAACATTTTGAACAACAAGATCACTTATATATTTTTCAAGGCATTTACAAGTAAAACTTAATGAAGATCAGTTAAAAATGAAAGTTTGAATAAACATAAAATGATGGTTGTGTAGTGAACAAAACACCGGTTGGGGACAATCGAATGTATTTGAGCACAAATTACAGACTATCTCACTAAATTCTGACAACCATACAGCAAACAGCAAATTTGCAAAATAACAACTAATTGTTTCAATCTTCACTGTTCCTTCTGTAAATATCAGTTCATCTTCTCTAATTTCATTGTTCATGCATTTTCATACCAATTGCGCTTCATTTCAGTTCTTTCCTTATCGGTCTTCTGCCAAAATACATTACATGTCTGACCATCGCCATATAATACTTATATGGATATAAGTAAACCACACTACAGTTGTAAATGAAAGAAAGAGAGACAAAACAATCAATGTGATTTGAAGAGAACATTAAATTATCACATCAGCCTAGGTTGTAAAATGGCTTAAAAATGACCAAGGCCCATTCAAAGTTAAAACAAACTGTTTTGGTACAAATAAAGGAGGTTTTAATTTGAGAATAGTTAGTACTGCTATAAATCTAAGAATTCCTCTTTACCGATTTTTACACAACATTTTAAATGCTGTACCGATGTCAGTCCTATAATCCATTTCATTTGTGTCTTGTTATCGAAGAACATTTTTTTCTACTTCCTAAGTTTATAGAAGCATTTTATACTAATTGATTCGGAAGCCATCTGGGCAGATATTTCATAACCCTTGATGACGTTGCTCGATTATTCATTCTTATTTATGAGTGTCAATACAAACATGTGAATGAGTAAATGGAGTGGTATGTGATACGATCGTTTGTTTGAATTTTGTGGTGCAAATACATCATATCTCTCGGACCAACTCCGTCTTCTCACCAACAGATTTTAATTGTAAATTATAATAGAACAAATCTATACTAACTTTGTGATGAGAACATTTAGAGAGAAAGAAGTGGAAAGTAAATAGATTCCTTAATATCACTCAAACAAAAGTCAACTTTCTCAATGGACTATATATCTATTTGATTAGTTTGTAAAAATATCATTTAGTCATCTACTTTTCTGAAGATTTTCTAATCTATTGTTTCGTTTCAGTTTCAAATGTTTTAGTTAAAAGATAGCGAGTAGTAGAATTATTTAAATATATGAATTTGAATGTAAATGTAGTGGTAGTTCATTATTATTAGCTTTATTCAATACTACATTTTTGGTACAATATAGAATTATCATCTCAAAGTATTTCAACAACTTTCCGTTTCTTACTTCTTGATCGATCCTGACGATAAATATTGAGTGATCGCCAGTTAAAAGCTAACAGTCCAGTCAATGGACATCTAAATAATGTACATTCTGTTTGCTGCATATTGCCAGAAACCACGATGTCTCTAATTGGGCCTTTTGTAACTTGTACAGAGAAAGGTTGTACACTTTTCAGAAATGCACCTGAATAGGTTATACGATTAATAGCCATAATGATGTATTAAAACAAACAAAATTAGATAACTTGTTGAAATATCTAGATAACAGGAATAGGTAGCTCAGATGTTCAAGTAGGCTGCCTTAAGCTGGGACTTGTACCATTTACATTAACACATTTTCAATTAATTAAAATAATTTTCGAATACTGACTTTAAAAAGAAACAGTAATAGATAGTATATCTTTTAAAATCTCTCGAAAGAGTATTAGACTTCATATAGTAATTTAAATGTATTCGTTAAATAAATTCTAACTTTGTCTCTATAAGTAATAAACTGCAAACCTCACTGTAGCTATAACGAACAGATAATCGATTAAAGTGTGGAAACACTTCTATATACAATAATTACATTTCTGTAATCCAAATATCCTAAGTGAGTACTATATTTGTAAAGCTAGTGATGGAAACTGTTTATTGGTTAATGTACTCTATTAACTTAATAATAGAAAGTCCTACCTTATTACATGTATATTTTGACAATTTCAATAACTTTATTCCACTTATTCTACGAATACTTCAACAGTTTGAGTTAAGATATAAAATAGTGATAATCCTGTAAAAACAGTGAAGAAATTCATCTTCGTTACATGAAAACTCATCAAAATGTGTTCATTTCTGTTTTATTCTTTATAAAATCTACTATATGCTATCAATATATTGTAAATTGTGATTGACAGTGGTGATTATTGACTTGGATTATATGTTCAAACGATTGTAAGTGCAATAATATAACGACTAAAGGAGATTTTTGTGGATCTATAGAAGGTTTCAAAGTAAATATCAGTTATTGTAGTTTTCATCATTTGCATTGTGCATGTCAGTGTTTTAACTGATACCTTTTTGTTTGAAAAACATTTTTATTATACTCAAATAATAATCAAAATAGTTTTTGAAATTGATTGCTAGTGTTTTAACTACCTTTCAGCGCCACCTACTATAATTCAAACTCAACGTCAAGAAACTCATAGAGTTCGTCCTGGTGGTAGGCTGATTTTAGAATGTGAAGCATCCGGCGTTCCACCACCTATGATTATTTGGCGTTTCAATTGGAGATGTCTTCGTGATGAAACACGAATGAGGACCCAAGCTGTGCCAAGTTCGCTTGAATGTAAGGGTTCAAAAAGTCGTCTAACGATCGAAAACTTCAGGGAAGGTGACGATGGAATTTACAATTGTGAAGCACTGACATCGAAAGAAAGAGCCATGTCCCAGGATATATTTGTTTTCCTATCTCCTTAGTTATGTTTTCATTTTCAAGTGATATTATAAAATATCAAGTTGAATTAATAGTTATATTATCATTTTATCATATATTTTTCAAATTTCTAATTTAATTCTATATGCCAAAATAGCAATGTTCTGAATTTCACAATAGTATATCTTTAAATCATCATACAATTAATTTTGCCCTTTGGAATTTTAATTTTCAAGTTATACGTTATTCTGTTATATGAAATTCTAAATATAATGCTTATTTGAAGAGATTCCAGCTTTTAGTACACCATTTACAAAATTTTAAGCTCAGAGATCAAAGCATACTTACTTATACCTGTTATCCTTCAAGGAGGAGAATAGGCTACCCACCAACATCCCCAATCCAACCTTGTCTTCAGCAATCCTTTCCAGCTCTTTCCAATTGTTATTCATTCTCTCCACGTCTCGGACCAAGTGTGTTTTTTGACTTTCCTCTTTTCCATTTACCTTCAGGATTGCAAATTATCACTTGTCTCGTGATACAGTTTGATGATTTCCGTAATATATGTTCTATCCACTTCCAACGTATTTTCCTAATTTCCTCTTCAGCTGCAAGCTGGTTTGTCCCCTCCCAAAGAAGGTTGTTGCTGATGGTGTCTGGCCAGTGAATGTTGAATATTTTGTGTAGAAAATTGTTTATAAATACTTGTACCTTCTTGACAATGGAGATGCAGTCTCACGGTAGCAAGGACCGCATTCCTACACTTGAAGAACATATGGAACTCAGAACAACTGTCAACCAATATCAAAGTCAAAATCTTCATTGCGAACGTCAAGACAGTCCTACTATAGGGAGCTGAAATATGGAGAACTACTACAACCATCATCAAGAAATTAAAAGTGTTTATAAAAAGTTTTCTACTCAAGAGCAATAAACCCTTATTCATTTATGTTCACATGTTGATTTTATTTATGATGAGAATGTGAGTCATCAAGTGTTCTTTATTCCAGTTTTGAAGCTCCATAATTGACGTTAATTAGACAAGTATTGGAAGCCAGCAATCACTGGACAGTTTAGCGTCATCCATAATTAGTTGCTATGATCCTTCACTTATCGTCTTCCCAGACCCACTCCAAAACGTCTCTAATTTTTTTGTCTATTAAGCACTATCCTATAATTATAGTATATTATGACGATTTGAGTAATCCTGTGGGTTTTTCCTAGGTATAAATGCTATGCAGGTTCCAATACCAGTAGACTCTCAACAGCTCTCTTCATCGAGTTTCTTTTCAGAGCCCTTCAGATAGACGTTCATCTATATAAAGCTACCTTACAGGGTAGTTTCTCCATAGGTTAATATCACCTTGATGGTCCTCTACACTCTACAAACTCTAGGAGTAACAAAATAAACGTTCCCCATAACAGAGCATGAACCATTCACAAATGCACTGTTGACTTAAGACAAGTGAATAAACACTTCACTTTCACGTTCGTCTATCTCCTTTAATAGTGAATGGCCCAAAGAGATCCAACCCACAATACTCAAAAAGATATTTACAGGTGTATGGCTAGTGAAATGTGATTGACCAGTGAGCATAGATGAACAGACAGATAGAATACTGACTGGTTGTTGCCTCATCTACTTGGTTACGGTAGAATACGATATACAACTAACGACACTAAAACTTGTAGACCACCCACAGTTACAAATCAGAAAGCGGAAGAAGCAAAAAAAGTTATTATTGGATAAGAATCAAAAATGTACTGAAAGATAGGTATGTTTATCGTTAATAACGTTGGTTATAACATCATTATAATTCAGCCAACACTATTAAACATGTGACAATTGAGCTCTACTCTGGACTCAGTGATTATAAACCACTTGTAACGAGGTTAACTAAAGTATTTTTTAGTCTATAGTCTATCCATCTATCCATACTAATTCAAACTTCAACCCATTTCACAAGCAAGTGGTCATCAGGACTCAGTAGCTGAGTGGATAACGCGATGGCGTTTGGAGCGAAAGGTACTGGGTTCGGGTCTCAGAGTGAACACCAACTCTGAGATGCAGGTACATTAAGCTGACGAGTACCAAATAGGATGAAGTGCGCGTCCTGGATTCCACTGCTAGCCACTATCCATCTTTGCTTAGTAATGTACATATTTGCAAAAATGATATTAAATGTTAGTCACACAAAGTAAACAATGACTGCTACACCTTGACTAACCACCTGTTTGAATGTTTCATAATGCTAGATGCAATGGTAATATTAATAATAATCAACATAATCCGAAAGTACTCATCTCATTCAGTATCACATTCAGGTGAAGTTTTATTCTTTGAGCTGAATAGTTTGGTCGTGGAACATTCATTTTCCTTCTGAACAACATAATCAGCACAAACTTCAGGTAAAAGTGACAGAATAAACTGTGAGTCATATGTGGAGAAATTCAAACACTTTTACCTGAAGTACGTGTTGATGTTGTTCAAAAGAGCATTCAAAGCTCCATGACCAAACCATCCAACACAGAGAACAAAACTCCACCAAAATTATCCACTTGAGTTACAAATCTCCACAATCTTAAAGCATCATTTTATTTCGTAGATTTTTCTGACGTTTAAATTATATTATTTGTTGATTTTAAGCAGTATAGAAACAAATAGAAGAAAAATATTCTTTTATTTCTGTTTATAAAATTAATCATGAAGAGACGGACAAATAAATTTTTCTAAGGAAAAAGAAGCAGCAATTTCTGTCTGAAATAATTTTTGTGCAATTTGTTAAATTATTTTTTTTCACCTAAAGCACGTTCCATCAAATTGATATTCGCTGTGATTTTTGGATGTTGTACCATAAATTCAGCTGCAACTTTGGCTTCGATTAAATATTGTATAGACTTGTAAGTAAAGAAATAAAATGTGCGAAATCAATAATAAATAATAGTGCAAAAAATTATGCGACAGTAATTCTTTTTGGTAATTTAATTTATATAGCTTTGTTTTGATAAAAATTCAAATGCACATTTAGTAGAATTTTGAAGATATCCCTTGAACATCCTAAGTTTAAATATTTTATAAGTAGTTTGACAATGCGTTGAAATCATGAACCGATTAATACTAGACCACCATTAAAGACCTGGAAGCATTAGATGACTGTTTAGTTCAAGTATGGGATTCTTCAGCAGTGAGCATCCACGACCCCGCAAGCTGGATTAAAATACTGAACTTTCAGTCTTGTGCGAACGCGAAATTCAACAACCTCCACAACTTCATACTGAAAATTACTATGTGTTCACCTTTGAAAGGTGATTTTCGAGGTTATGGTGAGAAGCTATCATCAGTGAAGTTTAACCGTATCGGGTGTGAGACAGTTAGCCACTGAAAACAATGGAAGATGGTCGCAGGGTCGTGAATGCGCACTGCTGAGGAGTCCCATATTAGGACCAAACGGCAGTCTAGTGTTTTCAGGTCTTGAATGTTCTAAGATTGATTGGTTCATGATTTCAATGCAATCAAAAATTTCCATAACTCTATACTGAAAGTTTGACATTGTTCTACTTTGTTATTAATGTACTACTTTTAAGATGCCTATAGTGCAATAATCATATATTTTTGACACAATTTTGACTTATTAAGTTCGCTGATATTAATTCAAATGCAAACTTTCTGTGCACAACGTTTTATTAAAAATAAACAAATCTGCCATGTGTATTTTTTGTAATCGAATAACAGAATCTAAGTAACTACATTTTTTGATAGTGCCTCATCGTTTTACGACTACTTATACTTAAATATCAATAGAAGTTTGCCTATTTATGTTTAGACAATATAAACTAGTTACTTTGTCTAAACATAGTAGGAAAACCATCATATATTTAAACAGGGTAACTTACATACGTCACTTCTAATATTTCATTAACGTGTCCCAATATATCTTCATTCAAAAAAAATTAAGGGTTCCAGTAGCGTTATTTCTGCATACATCAGGTATAAATATGCTACAATAACTGGTGGAAAATTAATTTCCATTTTAATATTCACATACCTGAGACCACAAATATGTGTCAGTCTCTTTTTTCATGGTACCCTAATCCTTATTACAACGCACTACATTTGAGGCTTTCGTCTATTTCACTACGTTATTACATCGTTTTTCAGCTCTTTGCTAGAGTATAACTTAATTCCTTAGTTAGCTTACAATAAATCATGTTATTTTTAGTTAACATTCAGTTTTTCTCATGTGTTTCAATACGTTAACTACTTAATCTCACTAATATTAAAGTGACTCAAAAAATCACTTTGAATATCTAAGCAGTATTTATCAAGGAATTTGCATTTTGAAAGGATAACTGTAGAACACCTAAGTTACAGATTGATTTGAATGAAATTACTAGTCTAAAATCTCCTAGATAGAGTTTAGTATGACATCCATATTATTTACAATTAACTAATAAACCTGTGTAAGAGTCTCTAACAACATTTTACGAGATTAAGGTCAAAATATCTACATGAATTCTTGATATACATACTAGAAAGTACATAAGAAACTTTAGAGAATAGTTTAAAATCTGATTCTATTTTAAAAACTATTAAATGCTTACTTCTTGTTTTCTTTCTAAAATATAGTTTAGCATTGACAAAGTCAAATACAATTGAACTTTTGGATCTGGTTTGGCTGGATTACAAGTAATTGCATCGGGCTCATTTTCATTGATACGCTGATTACGATACTTCTCAATTGCATACAGCATTTTTTCAGCTTCAGCCTTTTGTGCATCATCTGTTAATTATAATCAGTATATTTTTTTATTCAAAAAAGATACAATAATAAGATGTCTCATTAGTTGGGTACACACAAAGAGATCAATTCTAGTCTTAAATACTTAGTCTACTCGAACCGGTTTTTTTTAGCGAGTTGGTTTTCTACGGGATGGGGTCGCTAACCCAATGCCCAACCCTCCTCCTTTACCCGGGCTTGGGACCGGCAGTAGCCCCCGGAGGCGCTACAGGCGGCTCTTCTAGAAGTAGCTTGTAGAATTATTTAAAAGGTTTGACAGTTCGATTATGAAGGAATACGATTACTAAAATCACCATCCTAAAACTGATCCTTGCAGTTCTATATTCTATCTTGATCTTACAATTAAAACATCTTTCTAATTTTATAAGTTATTACTTCATTTTTCTCCTTATTCACTTTCGCCTAATATTTGTGAAGTAGACATTTATCATTCATGAATGATTTGTTTTTAAGTTACTGTTTTGGATTATCATTTAAACTATCAAGCAACTTCTCTAATCACTGTAAAACATTTCCAATTACCTTTTTACTAACCCAATATCATTCTATTTTATTAGACTTATTTATGATATGAAAATATAAATACGATTATATCGTTTAAGTAAATGATTTTTTTCGCAGTACAATATATCCATCATTTCACGTTTAAAGATAATTTATAACAAGCTCGTACAAGAAATGTTGCGATATTGTACTCATTGGCGAAGGATATTAGGAACCCTGAAGAATCTGATGTTTTCTAAGGTGTTCCAGTCACATATGATCGAGTAATTGAAAATAACATTACGGGACTGAATAAATCATGGCTAACTACATTAAAGAACTGAAATAGGTGAACTAATCACACAGTGAGTAGTAAATAACATCATATATAGTACTTAACGTTACGATTAATTTTGTTGTGAAAACAGTCGCGGAGATGTCACGTTAACAATAATCCTCTTTATTTGTTATTGAATAAATGAGGCAAGAAAAATGGATCCTACAATATCACAAGACAAGTTCTACAATGACATTCCTTCACTATATCAATAAGTAAAACTGACAATTTACGGAGTTTCGGAAGAAAAGGAGAAACGACAGAGGAGTGATCACTATTAGATATTGTGTACTCTACTGCTAAGTACACAGGGCAGAAATAATAATAGACTTTAAACAGTGAATGAGTTTTTTTTAAAAAAATAAACGACATTATGTCTGCTATATTTTAATTAAAACCTTTTATCGAGTCGACAGTTCTTGAAGTGATATAATACAAACTATCGAATACACGCAGAATATAAAACGAGACGTCTATCATGATTAGTAAATTGGAAGTAACTTGTGCGAATGTCAACGCACTTTTCAGGTAAAAAAAGAAACTGAGAAGCACTAATGGCTAGTAAGTTGTGGAAGCATGCACTGTAAATTCGCGTGAATGAGTCACTAGAACATGGGAACTACATAATATTGTTATTCCACCCCTTATCTTTTATAAGATAGTAAGTTTGTGCTAATAAAAAAGTCCATTACATTCTTGACTTTACTATATGACAGAATCTATAATACAACGAAAGTTGTTTGTTTAATCATAACAAAGTGTAATTAGCCACTAAGACAGCCAATTATGATTTACAGGTTCTCGAAACCCAATATAGATCAAAGGGTTTAGGCAAAATACATAGAGAACAGTAACATAAGAACATATCCACAAAAAGTTTACATACATTTCCCAGAGGAATGTGATTTGATGAAAATAATAAGAAAAAATACGAAAATCTGATGCCAGAGGAAGGTGATAAATTGCCAGATTAATTGTGGACAGATCATCAGTTCGAAATATCAACAACAGCAACAGCTTGAGCTCTTGATTCTTTATGATATTAGCTTAACTATAATAATACAATTTTAGGAAATTTTCGAGTAATTTCTTAGGTTCTGTACAATGGAGTTCATTTAAAACACAAAACCTACATATAAAGTACTCCAGAAGTAGACAATAGCAATCCCTCGAATTTCCTAGAAACTTTCTGTACAGTAGACCTTACAATCTGCAACACTCAAAAAAGTTGGTTTTGATATCAGAACTAAGTACGTGTGGTATTTGTACTAACTAATTATTCCTCTGTACTTGACTGTGAGCTTCTTACGAATTCTAAATACGTCCAGTTATGTTCATCTAGTTCTACCTGCCTTAAATTGCACTATTTCGGGAATTCTTAGTTAGCTAATCAACTTCGAATCCTGAAGGAAAACGGCAAAGAATGAGGCCAAAGAACACATTGCATCAAAACTTGGAAGCAGACATCAAAAGGATGAATAGCGACTAGAAACAACTGGAATGGTTTGCTCAAAACAGAGTTCGAAGGAGAACGCTGGTGGGCGGCCTATTCTCCTCAATGAAGAGTAACAGACGTAAGTAAGCAGTTACCAAATCAATCTGAATACTTCTAACAATCATAGTAAGGTATTGTTAAACATGCTATTACCTAAGGTTTGTTTAGCTTCTTCAGTAATCTCCACCATAACAGCACCAACGTCTTCAGAGGATACAGGTTTGAATAACAAGCTTTCTACTAATTCCCTTAAATGTTTGGCCCATATATTAACTACACGTATATACAGATTGTCAACCACTTGAGCTTTTGATAAAGGCGGTTGAATGCAAAACTCTGAATTTGTTGAAAAACTGACGTTTGATTTCATTTCCCTTTCATAAATCAATGGACCGTAAGACTTATTTAGTTTAATTATTTCTGAAATTTCTGGAGTAACTGAGGGATACACAAATTCAGCTGACTTTTCTGGAAAGTTTTGATCATGAGAACCTTTGTTGCCATTGGCTTTATACATTGCATAAAACACTTCAGCCATTTGAAAATAACCACCAGCTGTACGTATATGATCGGTGCCATATTCAAGGGATGCATAAAATATCTAAAAATAGGATATAATAATGTGAGACGCAATATTGAGAAATGAGTAGATACCAAATAAAGTTATAGGACGTAAAATACGAGAAATATACTAAAGTGTAAATCAGTGAAGCAAGGTTCTAGACAGTACTTATCAGGAAATGAAAGCGATTTGTTACTGATTGTAGTTTGCAAAACTTGGTAGCATCAATGACCAGCGTTTCACTGTACCCTAAGTTTTCTTCTACCTGGGTCCACAATTGATAACTACTGATACTTACCAAACAGTTTGTGGTGTTTTATTGTAGGCTGAATGGTATATTGATGACGATAATTTTAGATAACATGACGTATATCCATTTAACTAGTGAAATGCTTTTACCAACCCCAGTTCTTTTACCCTGATTAAAAAATTATCCCATTATTTTAACTTTTACTTCCCATAACTTGTCGCCTTAGTTTAAAATGTACGTAGAAGCATACCTACACATATATTTGACAATACGGAAATATTCAATAATTTTAAGAAAGGATAAAGAGCTTAGTAGACTCACATCTTTCGCCAAACACTCCAATGCTAGTTCATAATTACATTTAGCAGCATATAACAAACCAAGTTTACGATGTAACTGTGATTGTATACTATTTGAGCATTCATGTTGTGCTTTAAGTACTATCCACTGAGCTTGTGCAAGGTAAGTCTCAGCTTGATTCAGTTTCCCAAGACCTAGATAGTGAAAATAGTAATCAAGCTAATACGCATATTATTTATTAATTCTCAATGATCACGTTTTGCAGTCATTATTTCTTCCAACTTACTCAAAAAACTGATCTAAAATACACCAAGAACTAGAACGTGTATAGCCATAAGAGATAGATTGCTGGTAAACAACTAAAACAGGAAACTAGAAACCGAAACACCTACACTAGCTATATTGAAGGGATGAAGAGAAAGTTTGTAATGATCCATCAACAAGTAATAAACAAGTACAAAATGCTGACAAAAGCTACGTATTCGAACTCATGTGGCTGTGTTTAGGGGGGCGCATTCCCCTTCAAATTGAAGCTTTAAAGGTTTCTACAAATAGATTTGCATTTACCAGTTTTGTAAGATATTTATATAGAAGTTATATTTAATCGTACTTAGAAGTCTTCTGATAAGGTTGGAATACAAATGAAAGATCACAGGTTCTGTGGATTTAAAATCCTCACTTATTAAATGTAAGTTGTTGCTTCAGAACCAGTCACCGGGACTGTTTGATTTGGGAAAGTGGAGTGGTTCAGTAAGATCCAAACTCTATCTGTGTGCGGATCATCATCAATCCTGATTAGCAACAAAATTTTGGGAATGATAAGTCTTTTCTGGCATTAGCCAAATCTCATCACCAGTAGCCTCGGTTCGATTCCTCAAAGCTAATCAAAGAGCTAACACAATGCTAAGTAGTAGTATGAGGTAGCATCTGAGGCCCCAGCAATTTTGTGACCTTTGCATTACAATAAAGAACGAATTTTAAAGAAGATTCATATGTGCAACCACCTGACTGTGTTTATAGGCGAATATCGAAATACTAGAGATTTAATAAAAAAGTGTAAGTTGGAAACACATTCAAGAATTTTGAGCATAATAACCTTTCATACTTCTTTGGAAAGTATTTGACCAATAATTCAACTACTTACCAATACATGATTCCGCAAGAACTAGATAGGGTGATACTAATTCAACACAAGCTATTCCATATGCGCGCACTGCAAACTTCAAACATTGTAAAGCAGCTGGTAGGGCTTCCTCTGATTTTCCTTCAAACAAAAGTTTCTGAGCCTCCAGCTGAGTAAGCCGGACCAGATCAAGCTGCATAAATTGGATAACACGAAACATTTGAACCAATAAACCAAGTTTCGAAGCTCACTCTAAATTTAAAACGACATACTTCAATATATTTGAGATACAATAGCGAAATTAAATAACTACTCTCAAGGTTCACTAATGTATGACATAGGGAAACTCTTATTTCTGACTACTTAAACAAACGCCGAAACGATTTTTGAAGTAAACTACTTAAAAGTAACTTTTAATGGGTTACAACTATGAAGAAGTGTCATTTAAAGTGAAATTCGAACAAGCCAATGGATAGTTATAGAAATAAAGCGAAATCAAGGTTGTCTTATAAGAAATGAGCTAGGTAATATTCGACCTTCAGGAATTATAGATTAGTCACTTACAATATATGTTTAACGATTTGTGTCGGGCTCCATTTTCCTCATCGACTGATCAACGACTTGGACACCCCACCCAAACATGTAACATAAGCCTCACTAGTGAACACTTTTAAAGGGAAACTGGATTTTCCCTGGAAAATATAACACGAGGATTAATACTAGTTAACCGACCTACTATCTTTATTATTGAAGGCTAAATGTGCAACGAAACTAGTGAACTCAATATGCACCCATTGAGTTGCAGATGGACAACTGCTATGAAACATGTATCCCATAATAATTGTCTAGTTAGAGTCATCATAAAAAATGACCCTAGGCTCAAATGTCATGAGAAAATTGTCTCAATAGGCAAGTGACAAACTGTGTACAATCTTAGGATATTGAAATATAGTACTAATAAAATACAAACAAAGTATATTTTGTACTCAGGCCCACCACTAAGATGTTTTACCTTGGTAACCATATCGCCTATCCCCCTGTATCAAAAGTATGATAGGGGCTTCTCACCAAGCATAAGTATACATGTGCAATGTAGGTGCACTTACATTTTTGTTTTGAAGTTCTTCACTTTTCTTCTCACGCTTGTCCTTTGATACAAATCCTTTAGATTCTCGAAACGATATTAAATCCAAACATATCTTTTTATGAATTCCTACCCAATCAATTTTTTGATGCTCTATTCCACTAGAAATATAATGCATTCATATGATAGTGGTCAAACCAATAATACGTGATCCGGCACACCCCACATTTTAAGTAGGCTGGTTTAGAGCATACTTCACAACTATGTTCCACACCTTTTGGGTTTGCAAGAGGATAAAACGGAAAAGCTGCTGGGAGGTGTCTCATAATTGCGTGTAACGTTCAGCTTTTAATAGGTCTGTGTTCAACCTAAAGGTAACTTGCAGGCTGGAGAAGTATGAACAGTATATAGGAGGATTTGAAAGAGAAAAAAACAAGACAAAAATTGAGCCAAAAACTCAGTGAGCACATCACAGGCCACCAAGCCTCCTGTCCTTTCCAAACTGAAACTGAAACTGAGCGACTGGTCAAAATTAAACTGACCAATACGAGAATTTAAAACGTTATTGCGGACAGCCCATTCCGAAAACTCATGGTTTCCATTACATTTTTGGTTGAATGATGGTTTTCTTGTGGAATGAATTGTTAAGGTCAGTATATTCACGTTAGCAGAGTTAAGGGTAGGAGCTAGTTTTTAGTAGTTTTAGGATTAAGAGCCAGGGCTAAAAGTATTAGTGTTTAGAGTATTAAGGTAAACAGTTAGGATTGCGTTTTAAGGTTAGCAGCTGGCATTTTCAGTATTTGAGGTTGAGGTAGACCGGTTCTAGGATTAGGAGTTGGGTCTTAAAAGATATAGAGTCCAAAATTAGTCCATCCTGACTATAGAACCATGATATCCAGTCAGAAAAACCGACACTTAACATTGGCAATTTTAAATTTTGCAATGCCTTAATCTCAAGGCCTCTAGCCAGAATCTATTTGTGTACTAAGGGGGAGCGTGCATAGCACATTGAGAAGAGCTGAAGAAAAGAACAAAAGAAGGTACTAGACTGACCAAGCTAAACCTATTCCCGCTGTCATATAGAAGGATCAGAGGCGACTTGATTACAGTTTTCAAATTGCTTAGTGATAAATTTGCACCTGATATGCCCTCATTTTTCTTGTCTTCCAAAACAGAAAATCTACGAGGACACTCCAAAAAAGTTCACAAGCCCAGAACGAATTACTTGTCAGCTGACTACCGACTTTCCCATCGAATCATCAACGAGTGGAATTCATTACCTCAGCACGTGGTTGAGGCTCCATCCATCCACTCCTTCAAAAGAAAGTTGGATCAGCTGAGAGATCATCATTGCCAGGACTAACACAGGCCATCAAGCCTCCTGTCCTTTCCAAACTGAAACTGAAACTGAAAAGGTAGATCGACTGCCCAGAAAGAACACAAAATACATTCACACTTAATAAGAAAAGCAATAAGAAATAAATCGCAACGAAACATGCCACGGGTTAAGATAAATTTGAAATCAAAACGGAGTAGGTAATTTGATGCGCTAGAATGAGTCAATTTTAAAAAACCTACCGTGAGTTGCCATAGCTACCACCTAGTTACCTGAACAAGTTTTAATTTTTGTCAATGCCAGCACAGTAATTGTGTTTTTTGATCGTGCAACATGTTCAGAAGCGTAATTAGGAACCTAACTACCTGTATTGGTTAAAAAAACCGAAATTAAAAGCTCTATGATTCTTTAACAATTACGTTGATCCCATTAGTTTTACTGGACACACACCAGATAAAGACGCTAGATCACGCATCCGCACCAGACCACGAGTGGATACGCTGTTCTACGCATCCATTGCAACTGCCAGCCATATAAGACCAAACGCTTCTCGACATATCGATAACCTGCCAAACATATTTTCGAACTCCTTCATTTCTGACGTCTTATTTGACTGAGTTATCATACGTCGATTAAAATGGTGTTACGGGTAAATGCATTGTCAAACCCTTAATATCTGCAGTATCTTCAACTGGAACTCGTCACCTCAACACGTGAAGGAATTTCCACCTACCAGCGCTGGAATAATAATGTTTGGGAAATTCCACCATTATAAATATCGATTGCTTATATCACCTTAATTTTCATGTTAAATCGAAATGTTGGCCAACAATCATAACCAATAATTGTTTTAAACGGAATAATATATTGGAAAGCAAAATATGAATGAAGAACAACCATCTTTAAAAGTTCTTGCATGCACTGCCATGAATAACTTGTTTTTATAAACACGAAATCAACTAAATGTCTGGATCTACGTGCTGTTATTTTCATAGTTTCAGTCAAACAGGAACTAGTTGACAAACTTAGTCTACGATCCCTAGTGCAACATGTTAAAGAGGCAACTACGTGCGTCTCGGACTCCAAATCCTGCTTGCATGATCTCATATTGACCAATTATGAGGATGACGTCACTCATAGATAAAAGTGACTATGAATCCCTAGTCCCTGATGTTCATATAATGTCAGCCCAACCCAGATCAGCAAACATGTGAGAAATTATGCACTCGAAATGCTCAGTAGATTGAACAATAAAATCAGAGTCCCTCTTTGAAACGGCAAGCATCCAGGAGCTTGTACACAAGATTCACTATTTCTCCCATCCGTTGGGCTACTACAATGAATCCGTTCTCAGTAAAAGAAAAGTAGCATGGGAGAGATTCAGGATACCGAGACAAAATCTCAGTATGGAGAAGCACGAAATATTTGTTCATCAACCCTCTGCAAGTACAAAAGCTTGTATGGAGAAAAACTTGTCAAAAAATCCATATAATATCCCAAACGTTTACATTCGTACATTGACTAAAGGACTAAGAGGAGATGCGACATCCTGACATTACGAGGAGACACTAGTACTACATCATCGGTGAAGTAGGGTTAAAGCAAACCTCAGGTATTCTGAAATTACTCTAGTAGTGTATATATTCATACAAACTCCTACACACACTCTCTGGACACCATGATTATTAAAGTATTCGAGGTGTTCTTCCTGTTTTAAAATTTTTAGGAAAGATGATCCAAAAGGAATTTCCCTAAGTGTATAGACGGAAAGCAACATGGCTCTTGAGCAGGTCATCCATATCTCACTGACTTCACTGGCCTAATTAAAGCTTCTAAAAAAGTTCCTAACACTCGGCTGTTACTTGAATTAAGTGATATTGGGATGGGAGACAACTTACAGATGTGGATAAAAAATTTCTTAGTTGGGCATCAACAAAGAGAACGGCTTAACTCCGATTCATCTAGCTAGGAAACTGTGCTTGACGGAATGTCTGAGGGTACAGTTTTGGAGCCAGGATTATTCATACTGTATTTAAGTGACCTTCTTAGTCTTAATTCATCTTCGGTATTGTTATATGCTGACGACACCAGGACATGGACAGAAATAAAAGTAAAGACGGTAGTTTGGAGATTATTTTATCGTTTATTTCAACACATAAATATTGGTACAAAGGGGCACCAGATATATATGCACCACACAAATCAAATGAGATTTGTGTGACGGCTGTGATACTCCTCGAGTGCCCAAACCGAAACAGGTGGTTTTCCTAGGGGACCACACCCGGAGACTTTGATCCAGAGATCTGATCCACAAGGCAGTGGAGCATCGTGAGGAGATGCAGTCCCATGGTAGCCGGTGACCAACAATTGATTCATACGCCATTTGTTCCCTTAGGATACTGGAGCCCATGTGCTCCGTTGGTTTGAAATCAGGGTTTTCCAACTCCCCTAAGTGTAGTTTCCGTGTCCATCAACCCTGTTAAAGCGCCAGATATTTACTTTCCGTCCTTTTATTTTCGTAAATAACATTAATGCCACGAGAAGGCAGTAAGTAGGACTGCCCTGTAGAGGCTGTATACGCGTGGCCATGTGAGAGCATTTCGAGAGGGAGAGCAGACTCTCCCCACTCTCGGCCGTACCAAGACATTTGGGGACAACACAAATATATTTCTGGCGGGGCAAGTACGCGCCATTTTTACAGGCATGATCTACAATTTGCGACATTAGTTTACCTACAGTATGCTTCCCAAGCAGGGTGGTTAAATAGATGAGATCAATAAAGGTAAATAAGAGTAAATTCGTGCAGATGTCTTAGAGTGTTAATGATTGCGTTCATGCCCTTGTACTACATTGAGTATAGTTTCTAGAATATTTTCCAAAATGGCATTGCGTCCACATTCCACACTGAATCCAATCTCGGCATAATTGTGTTCGAATTCTCGTTGTGCTAAGTATTTATGAAACACGACTTTTTAAGCTTTTAAATGTTATGAAGCAGACTCGTAGAGCGCTTGGTGTGGGCTATGATCACGAGAAAACGCGTAAGTCCAGTTCATTCGAGGCATCAAGAGCTCCATAACTGTGGCCAGAGAACAAGATGCTGAAAAAAAATTAACAAAGGAGTAGCAAGGCACTTGGATATGAATGCTAAGCAATGCTTAATGCTTTATGTGGAACAGACTAAGGTATGATACATTAGTCCATCAAACTCATACTTCTTGTTGCTAGAGTGAAATGTGGTTAGAGCCTCCAGACAAAAGAATCCAGTAATAAAGAAAATGAGTTATTATATTTAACACGGTGTGGTAGGTTCAAATGATGGAAGGGAAGTCAAGGTTAGAATAAGGAAGGCTGTTTATTAGAACAGGAAGTGCATCAAGAGAGTAAAGTGATACGAAACACTAATAACCACATCATTTGTTGCCTGATTTGTTTTAGTTTTTTTCATCTGATATCAGTTACACAGTCCTAGTGTAAAAGTCCGAGTTAGCATGTTATAGTAGTATAGCTAATACAGCATGAAATTGGAAATATGAGTCTGAATAGTGAGTGTAAGAGAACAACGTTAATATCGCTAATTGATTGCCTCGTTCTCAATCATGAAGACATCAGGGGCTTTATAGCCCTTTGTTCAATATACAGAGCCTTCAGCTATGTTGATTTTAAACCTTTTTGACTCTATATGAAGTCTTATTTCGTCGTAAACTTGAGTATTGCATACAAGCGAAAAGTCCTTGAATAAAAAGACACAATGAGCTGTTGTATGCGCCTCAAAGAACAAAATTGAGCTGGTTCTTGGAATAAAAGCTACTGCATAACGATAGACCTGTCATAAAAAAGGACTACAGATGACTTGATAACAGTATTTAAGTTACTTTGTGACAACTTTTCATCTGATATGCAGTCAATTTTCTTGTCTTCCAAAGCTGAGAATTTACTGGGACACGAAAAATGTCCACAAACCCAGAGAGAATTGCTTGACTACCAACATTTCCATCGAACCATCAACAAATGGAACCTGTTACCTCCACTTATCGACGCACAAGGAGTAATTTAGATTTACTGGGAGGAATCTCATGGATCATCAAGTCTACTGTCCTTATCAAACTGAAACTACATACCAGATATCCACAACCAATTTCGATTATGGTTAATTTCGGTTAAGTCCTTCGATTAACTTACTTAACAGGCAGTGTTCTTTCAATGGTAACAATTCATCTATTTCTTTATACTGCTATGATCACCAGATCACATGAAAGACTTTGGATTAAATATGACTCAATGATTCATCCTCTTCCCCATGTGTATATGTACTCAAATCCTATTACTAGATTTGCTTCGCATTACTGTGCCCTTATGCGATTCGGCTATAAATTTGTCTCTGTATTTGCTCACACATACATATTAGCATCTTCTTCCAATTCGCTTGATGTGCTCATATCTTTGTCATCTGTGCTATCCGCTAATTGTCTTTAGTTGCCGCTTCTCATCACCTTCTGACTTCAAACATCGTTGATACTTATATTATAACGGTTATCGAGGTGGTTGAATAACGGATCAAAGCCACTACAGAATCGGTGACCCCAATGTGTGAACACGAACCAGTTGTCGACCATCCAATCTAGTTTCCAAAATTAAACGTACTTCGTCTCTGTTGGGATTATTATCTGAATCATAATCATGGTTGTTGATTTATTATACCAATTATTTTATTTGCACGTACATTCGTAGTGGCATTGGGCCGTAACCACATAATCCTAAAAGGTGAACACGAGGCAACTGGAAAAATAGATATTCAACATTTAACTAGCTAGAAGATCCAACGGTGGAGAAAGCGGGAAGAATTAATTTAATTAATTCAATTCATTGGATGGCATGGCTCAGTCTTCATATTAAATATACTGCTCCATCTGCAATCTAAGTGTTTTCCCATTATATGTTGCTGATTGTTACAATACAATAAGTCAATGTAGACAATAATGTGACCCCCACGTAAGATCTTATAGATTAGGCAGTTACATCACGACAAATCTACAATTTTAGGATAAGGTCTACTATTAGATCAGCACTAGTAACGAAGTAGACTATAACTCAACACATTTTCTCATAAACATTATTAAACAATGATAATTCTCATACTATATTGGTGCGGTTTAGTAAGTCCGTTCTACGTTATAAAGTGTACCATTCGTTATTACCATTGTTTTTATAGGTCCGTTTCTCTTTGCGACATTTAGATTATATTTGTGTGCTGTTTATGCTTTTAGAAACAGGTTTCCCGAGAACACTGCGTTGTGTTTTCAGCAAACACCGTCCATGAGGGTTCTTAATCTTCCTGTTCCCCATTTTAAGGTCACCAACCCGAAGCTTTAGTTTATTAGACTTGAAAATTATTTTCTGGCTAACCGCATTAACTTATGAAGAGATAGATTCGGCCTCACTAGCATACTCCTTCCAGATGAAGTAGTGGATAGCGTACGAGAAGTGTTAGCTAAACCAGACCCTCAAAAGCCACACGACGTATCAAAGCAAGCTGTAATTAAAACCGTTTCTCTAAGTGACAAACAAGCTGTTGAACAGCTTCTTAACCAAGTACAAATAGGGGATGAAACTCCATCACAGATAAAACGTCATATGAAAAGTTTGCTAGGAGGTGGAAAAATGGACAATAGCCTGTTTTATCAGCTGTGATTTCAATGACTTCCATCAAATGTACAGTAGATCCTAGCCGTCAGAGATGACGGCGCCAACATAGACAATACAGAGAAAGTAGCCGATAGAATATACGAAAGAACCGAGTAACTGAGCCGTTGAAATTTATATTATAACGGTTATCGTGGTGATCGGTTAACGAAGCAAAGCCACTACATATGAGATGCTTGCTAGCCTGTCGGTTCATTTATTGACTCCTTCTTCGCACATGACTCGTTGGAACGCTACTCTCAACTCTCTCGCGATATGCTACAAAATTTCAGGCTAGAAAGAAACTTATTAAACACTGAAAGTTCCAAATTTCAACAGACTGACTTCGTTGTGTAAACTGATCACTGTTTTGCAGAGTTTAAACTTTGTGTGGTTCTTCCTAATTAGGAATTTACGTTGGCCTAGGGTTTCCACATAGACGTTTTAAAAATATCCACTGGTTCTGGGAAAATCTTTCAAGGCTTTTGGAGAAATAACCAAAATTTAAACCCACAAAAATTCACCCTTCGCCCAATTTCAAATGGTTATAGACGGAACGGAAGAAATCTTCGCTCAACAGGCTTCCGTATATAGTAGCAGTGGGTCACCAATACCTACAGGTATATTTAACGAGAATGAAGGGCAAAAATATGCAGTTATATATAGAGAGATGCTATGCTTTGTTCTATAGAATACGTCAGGTTTTCTCTTAAAGGGCTCCCAGTAAGTTGTTTCGACTAACTCAACCTATACCAAATTGCAGCATTCTGAAGAAACCCGAAATAGTTTCTTCACGACGCTTATGTACCCACAAAATGGTTTTGAATAATAATAATAATAACTAGGATACTATTAAGGAGTCTCAGATGGACTATATTACACTTTGAAATGTTGGAAGTCCGTTTTCATCTGCCCAAATTTAAAGTTGAGTCAAATCCCCCCTGAAGAGGCAGTTTATCCTCTTGGTTGCGTATGTCACTCCAGTGTTTCATATCATCAGCAAAAATTAATAAGTCAGAAGATATCTGTCGTGGAAGATCGTTTATATAATTCAAGAAAAGAGGTCTTAGTACTGAACCCTGGAGAACCCCACTAGGACATTCCATAGCCTGAGAAAAATTAGGGCTAACCCTGACCTTAAAATGTCGGTTTGTTAGGCACGAAGACAATGAATCAACTAGTGGTGGTCTGAAACCTAATCGTTTGAACTTATTGATAAGACATATATGATCGATCTTATGGAAACCCTGTGATAAGTCATGGTATATGACGTCAATCTTACACTTGCGACCAAGGATGGTTGTCCATTTACCCCCCACTGTCAGCAGGTTGGCAACACAAGAGCGACCATTCTTGAAATTGTGCTGATAGGGTGAAAAGAAGTTTATGGATAGTAAGTAGTCATGTAGACCGTAACATATCAGGGACCCGATAATTTTGAGGATATTGAGATAAGTTCTAACGGCCGTTAGCTCGAATGTCTTTCGTGTAAACGTCCTTTGAAAATTGGTGTGGTGTGAGCCGCTTTCCAGATTCTAGTGGCTTGTCTTGGTGTAGTGGATGTGAGATCATTCTAAAAGGTGTTGTCAAGATTGAAGCTGCTTCCCTCAGAATAACAGAATGGACCATATCCGGGTCAAGAGAAGTGTCCATGTTTAAGTTTTGCAGTTTCCGGTACACTGAGTTGGCGCTTAGGTTTACTTCTGAAAGTCCTGTTTAGTTGCAGGTAAGGCTCTCGTTAATGTTGTCCGCCTGAGACGGCTGAAATGTCTGAAAGTAATGTTCTGTCAGAATATAATATAATATATTTCTGCAAGGGCATGTACACGCCATTTTTACAGACATGATCTGCAAGTTACAACATATACAGGTTCCCAGTATGCATCTCAAGCAGGGTTGTTTAGTAAATAAAATCTATAAAAGTTGGTAGCTGTTCATTCGTTCAGATATACTGTGTTTTCTTCAAAATATTTTCCAAAAGGTCATCCCGTCCATGTTCTGTAAAAAACAAGTAGAAGGAGTACCTAAGTCTACTACTGTGTGTAATCTAGATAACACTTCACCATTTATGGTAAGACCTAAGTTGAATGATGTATAATAATAATATATTTCTGCAAGGGCATGTACACGCCATTTTTACATGCATGATCTACAAGTTACAACATATACTGGTTCACAGTATGCATCCCAAGCAGGGTTGTTTGGTAAATAGAATCTATAAGAGTTGATAGCTGTTCATTCATCAGAATATTTTACAAATAATTATCGCGTCCACGTTACACACCAGGTCCAATCTCGGCAAAATTGTGTTAGGATTTTGGTCGTGCTAAGTACTTATGCAATGCAAATTTTAAGTTTATAGTTGTTATAAAGTAGACTTGTGGAGCGCCTGGTGCGAACTACGACTTTGGAGAAGCGCGTTCGTCGAGCTTGTTCCAGATGTCAGAAGTTACATAGCTTCGCCCTCAGAGCAAGATTCTGAAGAGAGAAAAAAAGAAAGAAACCGAGTGGCAGCAAGGCATCTGGATATGAACGATAACCAATGCTTAATAGTTAGTAGTGGAATAGTATCACCGAAGCATATCCATCCACATTTGGCTGTATTAAGCTTCAGCTGCCATTTTGAGCACCACCGTGCTACCTTGTTAAGCTCCGTGCTGATGTAATCTTGAATATTGTTCGGCTCATGTGGAGAAAATGAATAAAGTACTTTAAGATCATCTGCGTACAAAAGGAGATTACCCGCACAAAAACACGCAAATATCATTGATAAAAACTAAAAAAAGCGAAGAGTCTAAGACACTACCTTTTATTACACCACTTCTAACAGGGACGACGTTGGACAAGGAAGAGTTAATTTTATCTACTTGATGTAGGTTACTGAGGAAGGAATCAAACCAAGCAAGCAAAAGGTTTTGGACCCCATAATACGCGAGTTTACCTATGAGAAGTTGGTGATTGACCATTTCAAAGGCTTTAGAAATGTCCAGGCATAGCACTAATGCCAGGTATCCTTGGCTACGAAGAGAACAGATTAAATTGAAGAAGTCTCAAGTGACATGTCATACAAGATCGATTTTTAGGAAATCAGTGTTGCTTATCATTGATAAAGCCAGCAAATAATTGGATAATTCGTCACTAATAATGTTTTCCATAATCCTAGAGATAACTAGAGTGATATTTATCGACCAATAATTGTTCATTTCAGTCTTATCTCCAGATTTGTAACGTGGTATGATGTACGCGGTTTTCCAACAATAAGGGTAAGTACTTGATTCCATAGAGAGAGAGATAACAGCTTTAGGAGAAGTGGAATATCTGGACCACCATACTTGTAGAGAAATGGTGAAATCCCGTCTTTTCCTTGACCTCTCGAAACCTTGAGGATATTTAAAGCCTTACTAATTTTCAAGAATGTGATTTTATTGAGTTACTAGTCACGCACATAACTCTTGAAACAGCGCCATTTATGGATTTTTCGCCACTTGCGAAAATACCACTGAAAAGGTCTGCTATAGTTCTAGAGTCCTATATAAAACTGTTATTATGCAGGATGAATGGTATATCAACATTTTGAGTTGATTTAGCGAGTTTATTGAAAAGGAGAATTAGGTTTTGCACTTTTGAGCTAGTACTTAGTGCTAATAGCTCTTCATTAATGGCGTTTAACCTATGTTCCTCTTTAATTTGGTTAAAAATTATTGTTATTTGTGCAACTGCCGTGAAGTCGTTTGACTTAAAATAGTGTTTCTGTAGACGTCTTAGTTTATTACGACAATTAGCTGGTATATATCATTCGTAAGGTTTACTAAACCTGTACGTTTTAATTGGTGCAAAGGAATCTAGACAAGAGTTAACAATCAAATAGAATATGCTGATGGCATCTATGAGACCATTACATGAGAAGAATTCATCCCAGTCTGAGTTTGATCAGTGAGCGCAAGAGGTCCCATTCAGCATGCTTATTGTCTCTATATTGACAGGTTTTTTTAATTGTTTGGTTATAAGATGGATAGATAGGGAGGGCACAAGCTACTATCTTATGGTCACTGCTTTCAAACTGGTTGTATACTTGTACAGATAGTTAGATGACATCTCCACTAAATATTACATCAAGTATATTATCACCCGTTGTTGGAGTACGAACCCACTGTAACCAGCAGTGCAGGTCAAGGATTGCGGGAAATTCATCATTACTTGACTGACAACTACCAGCACTCCAGTTTATCCCAGGATAATTGAAATCGTCAGTGATAACCTTAGCACTGAAGCACGTATATTCAGCAAAGCTGACATTAGGAAGATTGAACTCTCCTAAAATCAGGATATGAGTATATGCAAGACGTGTGAGACGCGACAACCCCTCCGTCATACAATTTTCATATATAGGCAGTTTATGCTTTCCATTTGAAACGTATGAACTTCGTCTCGTTTATCTGGATAGGCATTAGGTGAATGGACAGGCAATCTAACTACACAGGGTTTTCCGAGTTAGTGGCCCCTGTCCCTCTAACGTTTTTACCATAATCTTGACAGTTCACGAGTGGAATTTTCAATTCGAACTTGTTATGTGTTTGGTTCTTATATCGTGTGACCTGTCCGGAAGCGTTTGGAAATAAGTTGGTGATCGACGTCTACTGACACGAACTGCTTTGAGAGTGACAGCCCGTACATGGAAGGATGCGAAGGTTATTTTCATTAGATGTGGCCCAGAATCTCCACCCTTATTGGTTGGTCGCACCACTTCTTGAACCAATATGTTCTTGAGCTTCAAGAACTGACTTACGGATTTCCACTCCAGAATATCAGGGTTTGTGTAGTGAAGGTCCGCGTTTTCTAAGAAACCTTGCACAATTATACATCTGTGAGAGAACGTCTTGCCAGACTCCTTAGGGATTTCTCTGATGAGATTGCGCTCTGCTCCCTCCTGATCTTATCAGGTGATTAGTCAGCAAAATAACATCTTCATCGGCATTTCTGGTAAGCGGTACACGGATGATTCTTGGACGATTTTAGTGCTTGTAGTTTGAGTTTCCTCTTCAACTCTTTCCATGACACCCTATCATTTTTGTCTTGCGGATAAGGAGGAAGTTCAGAACTGACTTAAGAGTTCATGGTTATGAGAGAATCATCTCAAACACTCTTGTTTGACAGCTGAAATGCTTTTCGGATTCGCGCGCTTCTTGCTGACTGGTTAGAAAACTTTCGGGGTTGATTTTTCTGCCTAATCACTAGTTGATAGCACTACAACACCTAGGAATTTCTACATTTTAGATGGCGACGTTCGGTCCTTCCCAACTTTATTGATAGGAGTCCAATCGCCTACAGAGATTTGAGAGACCGCCGATCTGTTTAGAGATCCTGTGCCAGGAGACCAAAGTTTTCTGAAAAAGTCTAATACTGTCGATATTATGGTGGTGTTGAGCTTCAGATAATCTTCACCATTGTCAATGTGTTTCATCGATGCTAATGTTATCAAAGACCCTCTTCTTTATTGCACTAAGCGTCTTTGTTTATTTATCTGTTTCTGGATCGAAATTTTCCATGTTTACCGGCAACATTTTTTGCAGAATTGTCAAGAGAATGATGAGGTTTCTCAGCAAGTCTTCAATATTCATACCGCATGTACCATATACCCACCTACTATATAAATCATTGAGTGTGCTGTACACAAACACTATAGAATATGTACAGGCTACGTGAAATCAATCTTTTCGTTTCTCACAGTGCATGTCACGGATGACAGCGAAACGACACCCAGGTCGCTTCAATGAGTTCTTCGTTACAATGATGTTATGAGATTTTAGATATGTCCTAGCGGGTTTACAACCGCAATCCAACAAAAAAACGATACGCGTAAAACGGAAAAGAATCAGATGGTACAAAAGGTTAAGATATACAAAAACCAGCCTTGACGTGGAAAGTTGTTAAGAACCGAAGAGGAGGCTTAGGCACAACCACAGCCAACTCATAACTTACGTAAAACTAAAAGAAAAAACTAAACTAACAAGCCCGAATCTCAATACATATTCTTTGGATCAGGAATGACACTGATGGTGAGTGAAAACACAGCAAAAGTTCGAGAAGTGCAAATAATTCCAGGACTATTCCTTTCCGTTCGTAAAGCGCGCGTAATGTCACTGAAAATTTAGATTTTTCTACAAGCCTTTATTCAACATCATTAGATTTTCTGTATTCTCCCAAAATGTTAAGTAAAATAACGTTTCCTTTCTAACTGACCTTCTGTCTTTCCAAATTGAGACTGCGCAAGGTCGTTGTAGGGATAGCGTAATTCAGTTTGAAGGCCAAATGCTCTTGTTTCATGTCACTCAGTCTTCCGGATCGTGTCAAAATTTCTTCTAAGATTTTAGCCGATTTATTCGTCTGCTAAAAAATGAGTTCACAGAAAGGTAACACTCAGCGCACACGCCCTCAAAAATATAAGAATACTAAGGCTTTTAAAAACAACTTGCATGATACGTCTAAAGAAATCAAACGCCTCAACAATCTTACATTCGACTTTTTGTGTCCCAGATGTACAGATGTCGTGCAATGGAAAGTCAAATACAAAAAGTACCATCAGTTAGCAAACCCTAGAGTTTGGTAAGCTGGCTAACATTTTTTTATTTCTTTGCCTAAAAAACGCTATTAATCAGAAGAAAAACCCATAAGAAACCATCCTATGTATCATGTCTCGAATAAGTCAATAAATCACCTTATTCATTATTGAGTATCAGGAAATTCTTTGCAATTCGTATCGGTAAATGTTCATAACTTGAAAAATCGGTTGTCGTTATGGTGAACACATTAATATTACTTTTCATTTGTCTCACAGTTATTTACTCCCGTTCATGTCCTCAAATTTCAGGGTTTGTCGTCAAGGTTTATTTATTACGTAAAATTATTTCCTTTTACTCCGAATATTTACTTTACGGGTAATGATTTACTTTTCGTCTGTTTATATCTATCTGAGAAGAGCATTTTCCACTTTGTTGTAAAGGCTTTTCTACAGAACGTTAATATTTAGTTAACTGTTAAAAATATGTTCACTAAATAATATGTATCCGATAAAATTGTAACAGCTCAAAGCTCAGGAAGTTCACAACTCGTTCAAACGAAAAAATACCACTAATCAAAGTACGATGAAGTTTACATCTTACATACTATCTTGTTTAAATGGTTCTCCGAATTCATCATGAACAAAGAATCATATCTTTCAAATGGAATGCCTAAATAGGTACAGTTCAATTATAATTAGTTGGTTACTTCGGTTTTTCTAGTGGATTGATATCTAGTCTTAGTGCGAAAGTTTTGTATACAATTGTAAAGTCAGTTATTTTCCCTTATTACCTTTATTATCATTTTTGATGTACTCTATGTAGGTGCATTCTCTCATATAAAAAGGGGATATTTTGAGGCGTTATTTGGAATAGTTGATGGTTCTTCAGATGATATGTTTCAGTATTCAGTCACTTTCCGGTAAATCTGACTACTTTCATAATAACAAATTATTAAGTGCGTCTTTCGAAACGCAGCATTTTTTAATTTACCAACCTAATAAGACTATTGCCAGCATATTTAAGGCGTTATCAATGAACCTATGAGTCAGGAGTTTCCGAAAACTCATGCTGTCTTGAGAAGTGTATAAATGATGGTTTGTGGGGAGGAAGTTGAGACTTTTTGAGGAGAACCATTCAGCAAACTTACTGTGATCAATAGTGTGGAATTTGGTTTGGTAAATAAATTGTTTTGCACTGTTATGAGGCTTCATAAACAGTAAAAGCGAATGGTGCCCTCAGATAAAAAAATATAGGTATAGGTAAGTGCCCGTAACTGCGCTTATTTCTTAGCAGGGGATTTATTAATACATCGATAGTCTAGATATGAAATCTTTTAAGATTTCTAGTGTTCCGTGCCTGTTGATCTTAGTTATACCAGTGGTACAAGACTAAGCACATACGTATCGTATGTTTTGCCCCCAAATGCCCTGGTACGGCCGAGAGTGGGGAGAGTCTGCTCTCCCTCTCGAAATGCTCTCATATGGCCACGCGAATATATAGCCTCTGCCAGGGAAGTCCTACTCACTGCCTTCTCGCGGCGGGGGTGTTGTTCACAAAAGTGAGAGGACGAAAAGCGAATGTCCGGCGCTTTAACCGGGTTGGTGGATGTGGAGGATCCACCTAGGGGAGTTGGAAAACCCTGATTCCAAACCAATGGTGCACATGGGCTCCAGTATCCTGAAGGAATGAATGGCGTATGAATCAATTGTTGGTCACCGGCTACCATGGGACTGCATCTCCTTACGATGCTCCACTGCCTTGTGGACTAGACCTTTAGGTCAAAGGCTCCGGGTGTGGCCCCCTAAGAAAACCACCTGCTTCAGTCTGGGCACCTGAGCAGTATCACAGCCCTCACACAAATCAAATGAGATTTGTGAGGCGCATATTTATCTGGTGCTTCCTTGTACCAATATTTATGTGTTTAAATAAATAAAAAAAAATAAAAATCGTATGTTTTGCATTTCATATCAGTACGACTGAAGGGAATAAGTGAATTTAAAGATAATGTTATCTGCAATTGTAAGGAACCAAAGGAGAATGCCCTAAAACTAGCCCCGTTTATGGGCATCGACAACATATATCAACTACCTCAATCGATGAAAACTCATAATTTTTTCAACCGACTTACCCATTTACTGAATGCTCTACCTGGCTCGGTGAGTTCATAATAAACTAGCTGTTTTCTCTAGAACATGTGGCAAGACATTTCTAAATATATTCAAGTCTTTTGTCGCAGTTGTTTTACACCAATTGAGTGATATGTAGAGGACTGTTACTTTCACTATTTGATACGACGGAAACCTTATCTACGTTGCAAATAAACTAGGTAATCGTACCTAGATTTTGTCAGCAAGTGACTCACTGAAATCTATGTGATTCAAATATGAATGGAATATTAATTCCGATTCGCTACTGTTTTTGAATTAGACGCTGACGATTGACGAAAAATGCATACCAGACATTTTTTGAGCTGTTACACAAGATGAGTGGCTTATTGATTAAAACTTGGCTTTCGACTGTCAGGTTACAGAAAGAATTCTAATCCTCTTATTTTGATTCGGATAGTCGAGTAGAATCACTGTCCCCTAGACAAAGGATACAACTGGAAGTCGAGACCATAAAACTACTTACCCATTTACGCAATTACTCTCTGTATTTACCGTACTCCTCAGTTTAAACTACCTTGTACATTCCAGGTTGGTAAAATAATATTTTGGCAATCGGTCAATTCATGATTGTGTTGATTTTGGGATCGTTTCCACGAAACAATTGGATAGAAATAAGGAAAGAAATTAGTTCTACCGAGGGTTAATCAATGTTACTTTGTATGTTAGTATAGCTTTTTGATGTGAACGATTGTCCTATTTTATCAAATTAAATTTTAACTACATGAAAGCTAGCTTCAAACTTCTCTGTTTGAAACCTGTTGTTCGTATTGTTAGTAGTCTTATTGCTGTTTTCAGTAATGTAATTGCTTGATGGAATAACTGAAGGAAGTCGTCATTATTCACTAAAAATTGGGAATTAGTTTCACTGTATCTTTATTTCTTTTCGATCCTGATAGTGTGAAGTGTAACGGGAAAACTGTAAAACAAGCCTACCATACGATCTGTACAGATTGTTCATTTGCTTTGAAAATCTGCTCTAAGTGTGGAAAATCAGATGGACCGATTACCTTTGGGTAAGTAGTTCTCTTAATTAAGGATAGTATTTATGATCACTGGTGGATCAAAGTGATATGAATGTCCCTTATAAAGAATATTTCACCAAAATAATACTTTTATACGGTTAACAAATACTCCTTGCAGCTCTGAGCATAAGGTATCAAACAAAGTGAACATTATTAGAAATAACACTGAACACCCTCAGCATCTTTGAATTATTCATTCAAAAGGATCCTCACATGTATGGGCCCTAATGTACTTGTATTTTGTTTTAAAAGATATGCAAAGAAGTTTTCGACTATACCGAATAACTTATACTTGATACAGTAGATACAAAATTGAAAGCTAAACTCTGATTGTCTGTACACAACCATATTCGTTTTAGTTCTAAGGCTCAAAAATGACCTCAATAACACCCTTCAAGGTCACTAGTGACACAACAGTTGCTTTTAAAATTCCGGGGAAGAACAGGGAAAAAATTGCATAAGTACACAAGTGATTTATAGGGATTGACAAATCTTGAAATTCAGTACTCAATAGTGCCTCTTGACAAAATAAATTAGGTAGGGACTTTTTCTTAATATCAACAAAGTATATGAAGAACAAAAGAAATAATAGATAAAACTAACAATAGTAAACTTAACGGTTTTTATGGGCGAGCCGTCCGGCTCCGGGACCTTTGTTTCTTCTTTGTATCAAGGTCTAGAACACAACATTTCGACAGTTAGGAGGGTCGAAATCTAGGCTATCAAGGCCATTATTTCATGTTTGCTGGGAACGTATTAATTTCAAAGCAATCAGAACTTCATACACACAATAAAATCATACACAAATTTTACATGTGCTTTTAGTGAGATATGGCAAGTGATGTTACGTAGGACTTTTTTTTTACTGTTACTAATGCTACTTTGATGTTTGTCTTGATAATTTCATATCGACTGGTTGTACGTTACTTATAATGGACTGGTTTGCAGGACTTGATGTTTCATCACAGCAAGATTGTTTGAGAAAAGGTCTTAGAATAGAAGCAAAAGTGTAGTCTAGAAAAGTGTATCGAACATGCCTTCTAAACTAAGCAGTTAATTGTTATGTAAGACAGATTTAGCGTTAAAACTATTTTTCGCATGTTCTTTCAGTTACTGTTTTGAAAATAACGTTATTGATCCTAGTGTAAATTCGATGTTTGTGTCGGGAGATAATGTCTTCGGTGTTGGCAAGACTTTAGTTATTTCGTACATCTGGCATAACATTCCTTAATAGAAATTTATTATAAATTACTCAGCCGTTAGTATAACCAATCAGCAGGGAGCGTCAGTTACAATACAGCATAAATAAACTGCGATGAGTAACTGTTATAATTTTTCTTTATTATTACCCAGCTATTCCTATTGCTTAGTATTCTTGGACACCAATACACTCGACAAGTCCCTAAATCAGAACACAATTGAACAGGGAAGAAATTATATTCCGAATAACAATGATAGATGGAAGTAAGAAGCGCAATAAGAAATACGTTAGTCTATTTATAGTTTTTACATGAGAAGATTTTAGAGTCTTCTCCAAGCATCGACTAGCTCTTATTGGCTAAGAATTAGCCAATCAGTGTGCACCAACACAATCGTGCACGGAACATGCCTTAATTCAATCTATGTCCTGCTAACAGGTAACTGATCCCTTTCCCCTTTTCAGTGCTACAGAAAATCAAGAAGATATTAACCAAAAATTCACTGACGCTTTGAAAAATGTTCGTGAGAGAGAACGCCGTAAGTTATTTTTTTAGATGAATCAGGACGTTTTTATTTGAGTGTTGGGTTTTATATGCGCTGTTCGTTACTAAACCCTTACATAAACAGTAATCTTAATGAAGCTTTACATTTATTTCATACAAATAGGAAAATGAACTAAAATATACCTATCCCTATCGTATTATATTCTAGTTACTTTTTATTTTCTTACTGTCTGCTTCTGGACCATGAGTTTTGTTAACAGTTAAAGTACAAGTTACAAAAATTTATTCTCTGGAACGGGAAACAGTGATTTGGGTGATTTTTGCGAACGATATTCAATATCTTAGCACTATATTCCCAACAGTATTCATATATTTGAATCGTACCTTTTAGAGTCACTAGAACCATTTCCAAACAGCCTGAACGAAACAGCACCCCTCCGACACTAATTGAAGCTATAGATAGTCTGAAATAAGGAAGAGCCGCTGGTTCAGATGGATTGGCTCCAGAGGTCTTTAAGGATAGTGGTACAATTTAAGCGATTAGGTTGACTATTTCAGCTAAAATGTGGGAACTGAATGTAATCCCATCTCACTGGTTGCAATCACTAATTTTCCCAATATGTAAGAAGGGGTCAAAATCATCCTTTGATAACCATTAAGGGATTAGCTTGAGCAATATAGCATCCAAAATACTAGCCTCAATAATTACCGGGCGCCTAACAAAGACTCGTAAACTGTAAATACGAGAAAACCAGGTTGTGGCCGCACCGACCACATATACACCGTTAGTCAGGTTTTAGAACACAGGCATGCTTATCGGAGTCAGACAATGATAGTTTTTCTTGACTTGAAAGCAGCATTTGACTCTGTAGACCGAGAGGCTCTGTGGCAGTGTCTGTCATTGAAAGGTGTACTTTAGAAGTACATAAACCTTGTGAAGGCTCTTTACTCGAACACTACCAGTCAAGTCAGAGCTTGTGGCGAACTTCCATCTGATATTGCAACCTCGAGTGGTGTCCGACAAGGCTATCCACTATCTCCATTTTTCTTTAACTTCATCATAGACCTACTGCCGGAAATAACGTTCTCGTTGTCTGAAGTTTCAGGAATTGATCTCCTTCCAGGAGGTCCACTTACCGACTTAGAATACGCAGATAATATAGTCCTGTTTGGTGAAGACACTGGTAAAATGCAGAATCTTTTGGTAGCACTGAGTAACAATGTCTGGATGTTTGGGTTGTGTATCTCCTCTTCTAAATGCCAATTGTTGCTTCAGGAGTGGCCTGCATCAACACCTGAACTAAGGATAGCGAGTGAAGTAGTCGAACGCGTCGACAACTTCATTTATCTTGGAAGTCTGATCAGTCCAAATGAGTTGGTGTCTGACAAAATCTCAGCACGGATTCAGAAAGCTCGTTTGACTTTTGCCAACTTACGTCACCTATGGCGAAGACGAGATATCTATCAATTAAGGGACGAGTATATTGTGCGGCAGTTCGCTCTGTTCTGCTTTATGGCTGCGAAACGTGGCCATTAAGAGTAGAAGATACTCGTAGGTTACTAGTATTTGACCACAGATGTCTTAGAAATATTGCTCACATCTACTGGGATCACCGGGTAAGTAATAGTGAGGTTAGACACAGGGTATCAGGGAATGATGGTAAATCAGTTGACCGTTGCTGCTACCTTGACGTGGTGGTCGGGCTTGCCTATCGTGATGAAGCAATCGAGCTATGCTGGCTGGAACAATCGTTCCTCGAGGTCCTACCATGCCAGACAGGTCGGTTGAAGAGCGGTAAGACTAAAAGCAGCAATCCCAAGGTCCGAAGGCGAAGTCGTACTGCCGACTGTACAGAGGTGTGACGGCAGTAAGGTGTTTCCTTCAGACAACCAGCATGACAGCGATGCTGCCTTCCCACAAGGAGGGGTGGGGTTAGAAAAGGTCGACCCTAAAAATGCACACCTCGCCTTATCCCACGGATTTCCGTCTCCGGCGGTAAGGTCCTTTGAAGAACGGAGCTAACACAAAAACTACCCACAAAAATGTCGTGTGTGACCGACCTCAAGCAGTTGTCCCTTGGGCACTGCGGTCACACTCCCAGGTCGTTAAGACCAACACTAATCCAACTTCTTTTTCAGGTCCCTCAAGAAATACCCTTCCACGGTGTGGGCAGCCGGGAAGTGATATTAGCCCTCATACCCGTAACAGCACACGAGACCAAGTTGGTCACTTTCAAATCCTTTTTACACCTCCTAACAACTCTCTTATCTCCACGACTAACCCTTCCCACGTCCTTTTATCACCTCTCACCGCTAGGGCAAACGATTCGAGTACGTGGGACGTTATTCCTGGTCTCCTGAAACCACGCTCTAAACTACATGTAGGAACTTTTAATGTCCGAACATTGTGCCAAATAGGACAACAGGCTTCCTTAGCTAGGACTCTAGAATCTTACACCATCGATGTATGCTGCGTCTCCGAAACGCGCATACCAGATCCGAGTAGCGTCATTTATTCGACCTCACCTAATCAAAATAAAGAACCATCTCGATACACGCTTCGTGTATCTGGAAGCCCTGATGCTGCTCTCCGTGGCCTCGCTGGAGTAGGTATAGCATTAAGTCCTAGGTCAAAACTAGCTCTTTTAGACTGGATCCCAGTAGACAGTTGTCTGTGCGCTGTCCGACTAAACGGAACAGGAAAGACTCGGAAAGATAGGGACACTCTTCGTTGCCCCTTCGTCGTCTCTGCCTATTCCCCCACTGACTGCAGCTCTGATAATGTAAAGGATGAGTTTTACAGAAAGCTTTCCGACCTTCTCCGAAAAGCCAGGCGCTCTGATGTAGTAATAGTGGCTGGTGACTTTGATGCTCAAGTAGGTAAACTAAGCGAAAGGGAAAGACACCTGAGTGGATCTTACGGTGTCGTGGTTGAAAGAACAGATAATGGCAACCGTCTGTTGCAGCTGTGCTCAGATAACCGCCTATTTCTTGCAAATACTAACTTTAAGCACAAGGAAAAGCGTCTTTTGACATGGCGACCCCGAATTCGTCCCAACGTTGGACCCAATTAGATCACATCGCTATCAGCCACCGATGGAGGGGCTCGATAGACTGTCGCTCATTCTGGAGCACATGCTTAGATTCAGATCATGCTCTAGTGCGAGCAGTATCGGTCTGCGTCTTACTGGACGTAGGAAAAACACTGCAAGGAAACTTCTTAGGGTTCTACTTAATGATAGGCAAGCTAAGAATATATTTCAGGAACAACTGGAAAAACAGTTAGGCAGCCATGTAAGTTGTGCCCACCCCGAGGCAGCGTGGAATGACATCATCCGCTAGTAAGGTAAGCAATAAGGTTAGGGAGAAACAATGGATCTCGGCAGCATCTACCTCACTGATAGATGCTCGAAAACTCATCCCTCCTGGCTCTGAACATAACGAAGAGCGGAGTCAGCTTAAGCGAAGGCTAATAAGAAGCCTACGCAATGATCGTGAACAGTGGTGGGTAGCGAAAGCAAGAGAGATGGAAAAGGCAGCGGCAATAGGTAACAGCAGACAGCTGTTCAGACTTGTTAAAAAATCGGTATTAGGAACCCAAATATCAGCGAAACTATATCAGATAAAGATGGACATATCATTCAGTAGTAGTAGTAGTAGTAGTAGTAGTAGT
>NC_031502.1:39000518-39007291 GCF_000237925.1 Schistosoma mansoni
ATAGCAATCGATGGTTAGAGACCTTGAATGACATGGCTGAAAATCGTTTGCAATGGCGAAGGTGCATCCACTCTTTGTGTTCTCCCAAATTCTGGTCTTCTGAATTCTTCATGTCTCTATGTTTTTCTATTTCCAAATTCATTTCACTGGATTATACTCTTTGAATGACATCTTCAAACCCTAATCTTTCGGATTACTGCTTATACTCTTACTACCTCTACCACTTTGGGATTTGGATCGACAACTACTTTTCTGTGTTAATGTGTTATGGCAACTCGAACCGATGTGCGTACGTACCAAGTTCTACGTTGTAACTGACTGACTGACTGAGTTGATGAGATCATGAATCTTCATCGACTGAGATGGTTAGGCCACGTGTTACGTATGCCTGAACACCGATTACCACGACACGCAATGCTATCTAGTGTTGGCAATGATTGGAAGAGAATTAGGGGCGGCCGAACCAAAACGTGGCATCAGTCCTTGAAGTCACTAACTTCTGGTCTGAGCCATGTTGGTAGATGCAGACTACTTGGTTGGGGTACACGCGATTATCGTAACCAGTGGTTGGAGACTGAGAATTTATCACAATGGTGTAGGTGTTTACACTTTTTGTCTTCCCTTGAACCATGAGATTAAAATTGCTTTATACCTTTCTTTCTATGAACTAATTCTTTCTTTCCATACATGCAATCTTTTTTTATATATTACAACCATTGAAGTAACTGCTTCTATGAATTTGGTGTTCATCTTTTTGTGCTAATGAAGTATGGGAACTTTGACCGATGCATATACGTGTGTGGTCCTACGTTGTAGATGACTGACGCTAACAAATACATCTGCAACCTTTTGGAAATTCCCGGATTAAAACTTCATCATGGACCTGACGATAATTACTGGGTTTCGTCACTGACGTCATGATTTATTACCTGCAGCAGAGTGGGTTTTCAAAGTAGTCGAAGTAACTTAAATTATTTCACACTATTATGTATAGATTATAACAACAATCATTGCAGTCTATACTTTCTATCTCTAGTATTTTAATTTGCCTGAAGATATCCAACCAATAAATCAAATCCACTACTTTAAAAGTTTAAGGACAGATAATCCTAATTTTAGATAGATGTATCTGCCCCCAACCAAACATGTCACAAATTTAATCTAATAATTGTTAAAATGGTTATCCGTCTGATAACTATTCTTTATTAGTTACAGTACTTTCAACATAATTAGGAGTAGTTTATATTTTTGAAACATGTGAACCTTCTGTAGGTGCTCTTCTCCGTTTGACCCAGTCCAATAAAAAAACAGTTGAATCAGGTAATGTCGACCCTAATGAAGAATTTCATCCAGACAGTCTGGATAAACTAATTGTGAAGGAGCTATCGGATATCAAATTTGATAAGAACAAATATGAATCAAATGATTATAAATCCAGTTAGCGGGATTGTATTAAAATGTATTTGTTGTAAATTTCATATATCAAAGTATTTTTAAACTTTCTTTTTTCGGAGAACTATACACACGGCTCACTTTATGTAACCAACACATTTTATAACAGTCTGCTATAAAATTGAAAACATTCAACTCGACAATTTGGTGTCATCGTAGAACGGTCTACCTAATGCGTGAAGTACCTGAAGGCTATAAGATGCGTCTGATATTTTTAATGCTGGCATATAAATCGTGCATTGAGTTATAAATAATTGTCACTTGGCATTAGAGCTCGGCGCAGAAAACAGTTTAGGAACCAAGGAATATTCCAAAAAGATCTAAGGAAATTACGAATGCCTTATACAAAAACATGATGTCATCCCTTTTTTCCATAGCAGCAAGTTGTGTGGTCAGCACAAGTGTAAACATGACCTTTGCGGGATCAGTAGTATCCATTCGCTTGAAAGTCAGTGCCCACAATTATAATACTGGAAACTTAAAACCTCAAAGTGAGAGGTGTGAACATCATTTGGATCTTCTTAAGGTGAAACTGAACTCATTTGGTTCAACATAAGACTATATTTCATCAGTTCGGTCCCACTGGCAATGACCTAACAAAACTCAATGAAGAATGACTACTCCATAGCATTACATGACAGTACACTGAATTTAAATGATAAAGGTTGTTCCAACTCTTGGATCATCATAGTGTTAAATACGAAACATTGTAATAAGTGACGGGTATAAAGGTATACAGCAGGGACTTTTCACTGTACAGAATCATGTTAAAGTAACTGCAAAACATTCAGTTAAAAAATGGTGAGCAAATATACTTTGATGACGTATGTTCTGAGGAAACAAGTTGTAAAATAGTTTGATTATTCTTATTGTTTAGGAATGAAATATTATGTCGTACAATAAATATTACTGCAAGGAGTCAAAAATATGAATCGACCCCACAACCATACATCATTAAACTTGAGTTCGAAAAAATCACAGATTATCTGGAAGTCTGTACATGAAAAACAACTGTGTACATAGAAGACTAAAAAAGATTTCCTTCGGGCACTACACGATTTACCTCACTGGGAAAACACTAAAAGATTAAAAACATGTAGGCGCAGGAAATGACCAGTAGGTTCCATGAAGTGTTTGGAAAGAATAATCGGCAATAAACAGTATATTAGTGTCAAGCATTTAGATTTCTGTAAAAGGGACCAGATAGGTCGATTTCGATTTGTACAAATTTATGCTGAGGGGGCAGTTTAGGAACAATGAAACTAATTATTTGACAAAATAAACTGAGACAACTCAATAGGTTATAGAAACAGTAAATATACAAGATGCGCATGAAAACTGCTAGTAGTTAACAAGACATGCGTTTAAGGCCTAATTGTGTGGTTGCAAAAGTAGTTATGTTATATCCCTACTTTGAACTCATTGTATTAAGCAAGACAGAGGAAAAGACGAGATCATTAAGTAAAACTGGCTGGAAATTGGTACTAATATAGAAAACATGTCAGGACTGCTGCTGTGGTCGTCCTAAAGATACCACTGTACGTGCAGGAGTAGGCAATCTCAAGATAGGTATTGTTTGCTGACGGCATAAAATGTAATCTGGCATAATATTACTTTGTTGAATTATCCTGCGACGTTGATCTCGTGTGCACATAATGATAGGTTGGTGGTTTGAACTTCCGAATGAATTGGATAAATGTAGACGATCTAATGTCGGATATTCATTAGTACGCCATATCATTTCACGATCTTCTTGTGCAGGATCAACGAACAATTCGGAGCCCATACCTGGATCCGATAATATAAAACTACGATCAAATTCTTGTTTTATAAAACAGTCTTCCTCTTCTACTTCTCCTTCGTCATTATCGTCGTCAATATCATCTTCATTTGGGTTGGCAAATGATTTGGAATGTTTTCGCCTACCGGATGTATATTTTGGTACTACAATATACGGGTCATTTCGCAATTCACATTTGGAACCTGTGGATACAGATAAGGGTGTTTCATCAATCGTGTATGGAGGTGGGGGCAATTCATGAGCAGTATAACGTGATGCGGAGGTTGGATGAGTATAACCTCGAGGAGCCTTTATATAAGTTGGTTTCGAGTTGGAAGAATTAGATGAGGTTACCATAAAAGGAGATGTACTTTTGACCTGTACATTACTTTCGCCATCATTATCTGACGTGGGATAGGGTTTATTCGAATCATTAACATTATCGACAACCGAAGTTTGCTGAGAAATTGGCAGTTCATCAAGCTCAGAGAAGTAGCCGGGTGTTTGTGAAGTTGTTGAAGAGCTACGCGGACCTCTATTCAATACAAAAGACCATAAATAATGATAATGCAACAAGATAAGATTTTTGCATGTATTAACGCAATAACAGGGATAAATATATATGAACATTAGGCTAGATCAGTGAATAGGTAGTATACGTAATTTTAATTACTGCAGGTATCGACTGCATGCAGAAATTTCGATTCATACTATCGCAGATTGTAGCTGATAAAATCTTAAAGTTTTCGCTGTTAGGTGTCGAACGAACAAATACACTAAACTCAAACTGCAATCAAAAATGGGTGGAGGCATCAAGCTAACTGAATATTAAGGTCAAGAAGAATCGCCACATTTCCGATGTGCACAGAAATAACATTTCGGCATAACCAACGCGGTTTATGATAACAATAAACTTACCGGTATCTGACCTTGGCATGTGTCATAATATGAGACTTTAAATTTGTTGATTGAGCAAAGCGCTTATGACAGTTCTCAAAGGGACATATGTAAGGACGATCACCAGTATGTATACGTACATGTGTACGTAAATTGAAATCCAATGAAAAACGCTTGCCACAGCCCTGAAAATGTTAATTTACAACCAAAATAAGGAGATAAACGTAATTTTATCACGAATATAAAATATTATGGGATTATCATGAAAAATTCTAGTAGGTAACTTGAGTAAAAAATACGAACAATTTACCTTGAGTCTTATTTATCATAGTCTCACCTTGACCGATGTCGTAGAGACAATGTTCGTTTCACTGAGCGTAAAAGTATGAGACATTCGACTAAAAGTTTATGTTGTTGATGTTCGCTTGTCGATAGTTATAAGTAAAATAACAGTTAACTACAACGTAGAACCTGGACGTATATTTGTCGGTTCAAATTGTCATATCCCATTAGCACAGATGAAGTTATCAACCCGAACCCCAGAATGGTAGAGGTATTAATAGTAACTGTGGTAATAGGAAAGATTAGGCATCGAAGATACGACTGGGAAAAAACATAAATTAAAGGAACGAAAGAAGTAATAAGGAATTTAGAATCTCAGGATTTAGGGAAAGGCAAAGAATAGATGCACCTGCGCCACTGCAAATGACTTCAAGTCATGTCATTAAAAGTCTGTAACCACCAGTTATGATAAAAACGTGAACCCTAACCAGGTAGTCTGTATCCAATAGCACGGCTAAGTCTAGTTGTCAATGAGTGTCGGTAATATACTTTCTTATGATTTATGTAGTCGGACAGAAACAAGTAGACCGCAGTACAAATGACAACTGGCAAATATGAGTTACTACAGTCGAGAAACAATAACAAATCAATATTTGGTGACTAACTTACGCTTATTTACTTCCATATAATTCAGTAACCGGTTAGCGATTAAAGTTCGTAGGTATGACACGATTATTGTAACGTTGAGGTGTGAAATACTCCTGTAGGGTTGATATTAACCCGTCTTTGCATTCACACTATGATGATCTGTTGAAACGTCTTTAGTACTATCTCGATTTTGTTCAGTTGGATCTACAACAATTTGGTGTGAGTTTTGCTCCGGACTATGTGAAACTTTGAGTCTAAAAAGGTGAACGGACCTAACAACTCCGAGGTTGATCAATATTTCTGAAGGACTTCCCGCCCTTATTGGCAACATTACTGAGGTTTTCTAACCCGTTTAATAAGAATACTGAAGTGTTTTTTGCCATAACTTTACGTTTTCCACTTATTTCCAATAGTTATTTAGTTGTGTAAGATTAGTTTTGATAGCTTATTGTTCTAAGTATAGCTTATTTCAAATATTGCCTTGAAAGAACGCAAAAACTACATGTATGATACCAAAACTCACCTCAAAATTGCATTGGAAAGGCTTTTCACCAGTATGAACTAGTTGATGTCTTTTTAATTTGCTAGATTCAACAAATGCTTTTCCGCACTCAGCACAAACATGTACCCGTGGGCCATGTGTATGCAAATGCTTGCGCATAGCAGAATTGTCACGAAAAAGTTTTCCACAACCTTTATGTGGGCACGGTACAGTACGAAGCATATTACTGGAGTTTGAGGACCCGTACACAACAGTTGGATTAATATCATTAGATCCAGAGGATTCCAAACATCCTGGAGCAGGGGCTATAGTGGGTAGTTGATTGTTCTGACATGCAACTGTTTGATGCTTTGTATTTGGACTAAGAACTGTCAAAACTGATCCACTAGGTGCGAACGTATCATTTTTAATGACATTGGCAACATTAAATCGAGGACTTGAGACAAACACTGTCTCAGATTCATCCATACTAGGTCGGATAATAGATTGTGGTAAACGCTTGAAATTTACACGAGAATGTCCTTGAAATGACTGTGAACCACCGAAACGATAAGCTGAAAAATAAAAGGTAGGGACGGAGCGCCAATATATATATTGATTCTTACACAAAATCCAGGCACAAGTGAGCAATAAAAATAGAACGGGTGAAACAAATACAAGGGTAACATTATGAAAGAGTGAAAAGGAAAAAGAAGTTATAAACTAGGGGATATAGTCCAGTTAACAAAAAGACCGTAACTTCTTTCAGTTTAATTTCTCTTATGAAGGATGTAAGAAGAAATTGGAGTCGGATCACCAATGTTTTCTGTACTGAATCATGTTTAATAACCAATCAGATACTAAGTCATGATTGAACGACATGCCAGTCCCATGTAGTTTTCCTACGCACGTTGCCATATTGTAAGTCAGTCAGTTACAACGTAGAACTTGGTACGTACGCACATCGGTTCGAGTTGCCATAACACATTAACACAGAAAAGTAGTTGTCGATCCAAATCCCAAAGTGGTAGAGGTAGTAAGAGTATAAGCAGTAATCCGAAAGATTAGGGTTTGAAGATGTCATTCAAAGAGTATAATCCAGTGAAATGAATTTGGAAATAGAAAAACATAGAGACATGAAGAATTCAGAAGACCAGAATTTGGGAGAACACAAAGAGTGGATGCACCTTCGCCATTGCAAACGATTTTCAGCCATGTCATTCAAGGTCTCTA
>NC_031502.1:39007491-39046142 GCF_000237925.1 Schistosoma mansoni
ATATTTTAGACACTATATTAGTCAAACTGATTCCTCTGTGATTGTCACAGGAGGACTTTTGTCCTTTCTTATAGACTGGCACAATCAGTGATTGGGACCAGTCAGATGGAATTACGTCCAGTTCCCAGATTCTACCTAAGACCTCAGTCAATCTCGTTGCTAGTACTGGACCACCATCCTTAAAAATCTCAGGGGTAAACTTGTCAGGGCCTGCTGCTCTCCCTCGCTTTAGATTTCCTATAGAGTTTTCAACCTCGTAGAGAGTTGGAGGACTTACCTCAATTTGCCATTCAGGACGACTGGGGATCGTGGGTAACTGAAGTGTGGCTGAAGGTCAGTTGAACTGATCCCTAAAGTGTTCTGCCCATCGATCCAATCTCCTGGATTGAGAATGAATGATATGTCCATCTTTATCTGATATAGTTTCGCTGATATTTGGGTTCCTAATACCGATTTCTTTAACAAGTCTGAATAGCTGTCTGCTGTTACCTATTGCCACTGCCTTTTCCATCTCTCTTGCTTTCGCTACCCACCACTGTTTACGATCATTGCGTAGGCTTCTTATTAGCCTGCGCTTAAGCTATGTTCAGAGCCAGGTGGGATGAGTTTACGAGTATCTATCAGTGCGGTAGATGCTGCTGTTTCTCCCTAACCCTATGGTTTACCGTACTAACAGATATCACTGCTGTTTCCACAGCTTTTCGGATGTCATTCCACGCTGCCTCGGGGTGGGCACAACTTACATGGCTGCCTAACTGTTTTTCCAGTTGTTCCTGAAATATATTCTTAGCTTGCCTATCATTAAGTAGAACCCTAAGAAGTTTCCTTGCAGTGTTTTTCCTACGTCCAGTAAGACGCAGACCGATACTGCTCGCACTAGAGCATGATCTGAATCTAAGCATGTGCTCCAGAATGAGCGACAGTCTATCGAGCCCCTCCATCGGTGGCTGATAGCGATGTGATCTAATTGGGTCCAACGTTGGGACGAATTCGGGGTCGCCATGTCAAAAGACGCTTTTCCTTGTGCTTAAAGTTAGTATTTGCAAGAAATAGGCGGTTATCTGAGCACAGCTGCAACAGACGGTTGCCATTATCTGTTCTTTCAACCACGACACCGTAAGATCCACTCAGGTGTCTTTCCCTTTCGCTTAGTTTACCTACTTGAGCATCAAAGTCACCAGCCACTATTACTACATCAGAGCGCCTGGCTTTTCGGAGAAGGTCGGAAAGCTTTCTGTAAAACTCATCCTTTACATTATCAGAGCTGCAGTCAGTGGGGGAATAGGCAGAGACGACGAAGGGGCAACGAAGAGTGTCCCTATCTTTCCGAGTCTTTCCTGTTCCGTTTAGTCGGACAGCGCACAGACAACTGTCTACTGGGATCCAGTCTAAAAGAGCTAGTTTTGACCTAGGACTTAATGCTATACCTACTCCAGCGAGGCCACGGAGAGCAGCATCAGGGCTTCCAGATACACGAAGTGTGAATCGAGTTGGTTCTTTATTATGACATGGTGAGGTCGAATAAATGACGCTACTCGGATCTGGTATGCGCGTTTCGGAGACGCAGCACACATCGATGGTGCGAGATTCTAAAGTCCTATCTAAGGAGGCCTGTTGTCCAATTTAGCACAATGTTCGGAAATTAAAAGTTCCTACATGTAGTTTAGAGCGTGGTTTCAGAAGACCAGGAATAACGTCCCACGTACTCGAATCGTTTGCCCTAGCGGTGCGAGGTGATAAAAGGGCGTGAGAAAGGTTATTCGTGAAGATAAGAGAGTTATTAGGAGGTGTAGAGGGGATTTGAATGTGACCAACTTGGTCTCGTGTGTTGTTACGGGCATGAGGGCTAATATTGGACGTAGAGCCTGACAAAATATACGTAACACTAGCTCTTACAATGAGTGTTCTACGGAGTCAAACAGGAATATTTACCTGAAAAATAAGGTTATAAATACACAACATGGTTCAAATCACTAGTCAACTCCATCGACCGATGCCATGTTTTAGTTTGTCCACCTCCAGTTTTCTTCCAACTTACTCCTACAATTATCAGTATTGCATGTCGAGTTTAGCAGCGATTGGAGGTACGTAGCACATCTTAATGGGAACAAACTAGTCATGAAGGATGAAAAGGAACCCTCCATATTGCAAATCCAGTAGTTAAGAACGTGGATTTTTTAAGCATCACAAAACAAAACGTCATCAACAACCTTTGATTCAACAAAGACGTCTCCAGGTGGGAGACATTCTAAAAAATCAAAATAAACTGTCACTTTTAGGAACACATGATGGTGACACTCAAAGTTGGAAGTGGAGATTTCTGACGAATGCTATTAAACGTAGTAGGTTCAGATGATAGTTTGCTGTATGACCTGGCTCAAGTGGCGCTCCACAATAGGAACTTTAGTGGATGATATGAATTTTGGTGCACCTATCGGATACTCAAACATAAAAAATCAAAAACCAACGGAATTGAAAATCAGAAATAAGGCTAGTCAAATATTGGTATGTCCATATCCCGAAATCATGTGGTGCTAGGATCCTATCTGTGCATGCAGGACTATAAATGAAATCAGATCTATTTTTCGGGCTTGTTGCTTGCGAGCTCCAACTAGGTTAAAGGTGATTATGAAAGCCTATAATTTGAAACTACATTAGGCAATTAAAATATTGATAAGTGCAAAAGTAGCTTTTGTCATATTAGCTTAGATAACCAGGGATAAAATACTACTTGGAGCTGCAAAAATAAGACGTTAACATTTATCTAGTCTCCAGTCTGGGAAGCCGGGCAGTATGACAGCCCTCACACAAATCAAATGACATTTGTGTGGCGCATATATATCTGGTGCTTCTTTGTACCGATATTTATGTGTTCAAATAAATAAATAAATAGTCTCCAGAGTACAATAAGTGAACCGACACCGTCTAAGGATGCATCATTCGAAAATCGTGAGACTGTACTTACAGATGCATAAAAATTCTCAGTGTATTACGATTTGGACAACAAATGTTTTAAGGGTTACTTGTAACGACATTTACGAAGAACCTGAGGGAATTAATAATTTTGCATCAAAAGTTTTATCTAACGGTGTAATGATGTGTAATAACGAGGGACGCCAAGATACATACACAAATTGGTAAACAATTTTTAAAATTTTACTTTGAGGAATTAATCGAGTTCCTATTGTCCCACTGGCACCCAAGGGGAAATGGCGCCGATAACGTGGTTGACCATGCACGATATGAATTTGTTTGTGACCAGCAGATGAAGAGTATCGGCGATTTATCAAAAAGCTTTTCCCATTAAAACTTTCAACTGCGTTGCCATATACGACGTATGGCAGATTGCCTATATACAGATAGAAAATATGTGGACTACTTACTCAAATCAGTTTCAGGGTCAACTTTTATCGGTGGATGGGTGTACGGAAGTTTAGAACGTGAGTACTTTATATTTTGTGCTCCATCGTCAGGATATGAAGGCTCACGATTGTCTAGTTCTTGTTTAGTTAAGTTAATGTGTCGATTTTTCGTCTTTTTCCGCTTTAGATTGGCACGTTCATTAGAAGAGTCGTTAGATTCATCCGCTGTAACTATAGTGGAATCACATACAGGTACACTCTCCGGGCTGTTACTTGTGTCATTTCCAATAACTTCTTCCCTTACACCGAGAAGGTCATTAGGATCCATTAAAAATAGGTCGCCGTAAGGATCACGACCAACAACACCAGGACATCCGTTGTCGAAACCGATCTCAGTTAATTCACCCGAAAGTGTTTCAGGTACAGAATCAAAAACATCGCTCTTCAGAAGACTTTCTTCGTCTTCAAAATACTCCTGCTTAACAGCTGAGTCATTCAATAAGACTTCAGACATCGCAATTCCTCAGTGCGAAAACTATCATAAGGAATCCGTCGAATCCAAAAGGCCCGCGGAGCTGTTGGTCGTTGCACGGGAGAAGTTTAAAACAAAACTTCGTTTGAACCGAAATTAACACTAACCACCTTCAAAATCTAAGCTACATGCCTCAAGAAACACATTTGTAGTTTCACATTTGACTGAACACTTCAACATGTATGGTTTAAATCAGAGTACTGATAATTTTTACACCGAAATCCGAACCTACTGAATTCAAAGAGTTTTAGTGCTTGTGTATTAGTGGGTATACTCAAGAACATCTCCTCAACAAAGTATCTAGTATTTAAACTCAAATAATTTAATTTTATTCTTAATATCTAACAACTTCAGTCCCTTATTCGAGTATCTTTACCAGTTGATTTTTCTGTCTACGCAATATTTAACTTGCTGGAATTAAATTGACTAAAGCCTGGACTACGAACAGTTGAACTACTCCACAAGCTTTCCTAGGGCTACTGCCGGTTCCAAGTACACACAAACGAGGAGGGTTGAGCGTGTGGTAAGCACCCCCATCCCGTAGAAGACAACCTTGCAATAGACGATAATCAAAATGAACAAATTAAACCATTTAAACTCTGTCCTCCGAGTTCAAGGAGGAATTATAACGTCTCATAGGGAAAGTCGAGATTCTTCGGAGGTGACGAGGTAAGTGCTCCTCCAAACAATCGGAGCAACAATGATTATAGGTTTATGGAACGTCCAGACAATGTGCGAGACCGAGAGGACCAATCAAATCGATGCTGAAATAAGGAGATGAAACTTGGTGATGCTCGGAATCAGTAAAACCTATCATGCAGAAGCTGGACAGTAAAAGATAGATTCGGGGGAGATTCTGTTTTGCTCTATTCACGAAGAGGAATATGCCCCACACACTCAGGGAGTTGCTCTGATGCTGTCCAAAGAAGCACGTTAAATACTTATAAGTTGGGAATCCTATTGACCCAAAATCATCGAAGCATCCTTCGAAACAAAAAAGGAGGGAATTACAATCAATACTGTCCAATTTTATGCACCCACCAATGATAACAATGACGGCAAAAACGATCAGTTTTATGAGAGGCTGCAATCGGTCATAGCGAAGTGCTCAGGAAAGGACCCGACAATTCTGAAGGGAGACCTAAACACCAGGATCGGAACGGACAACACCAGATATGGAGATATTGTAGTGACCTAATTTTATGAAGAGAACGGGATTAACATAATGGAAACAATTATTATTATAACCGACTGTACCAGTGACTGTTTTATTGTATCTATTTGTTTAAGTGTACCAAAAAACACACTTTACCATTGTTTGTGTCCTTACACGAACTCTCGTACGCCCAGTAGTCTCGTTTGTGGATTTTGGAACGATCTCGGTATTATTTCGATACTACGAGATCGCCGAGGAATGCATTTTGCTACAAACTTCAACTGCCTTCTGATATTTGACCTTCGGAAGGGTCTAGCCTGGCAACTGGCACGTAGTTTTCCTGTAGCGGCGATCATAGCCAACCGCGACTCGACGCCTACCACATTATCGTGGGATGACATGGACTGAGAGAGAGAAAAAATAGGGAGAGATTGGGAAACATATATGCATTAAACAGAGTGGTTATCCGCCGGATATCGAAGGAACGCACACAGACCTACGTATAGATGTCACTCCACCAACGTTCGAAGGAATCGGGATGGTTATCAGACGAACCTGACAATATACCAGCTGAAGCACCGAAAATAGACATATACGTTACTGCAAAGATGGTGCACACACTATTGAGGAAGGACAAGTGCCACAAGCAGAGTGGAATGAAGGACACTTCATCAATATACCTAAAAAGGAGATCTGAGCAAGTTTAGGAAATACAGAGGTATCACAACACTATCGATACCAAATAAAGTTTCTAACAGTGTTGCTGAACTGGATCAAACATTCAGTAGACGCCCAACTTCTTTTTCAACAAGCCGGATCCCGTAAGGATCGGTCGCGCACGAACCAAATTGCGAAACTACGGAACATCGTTGAACAATCAATTGCATAGGACTGGTCACCATATATCAACTTCATTGGCTATGAGGCGTTTGACAGTGTGGACATGTCAATCAGTCATAACGTAGAACTTGGTACGTACGCACATCGGTTCGAGTTGCCATAACACATTAACACAGAAAAGTAGTTGTCGATCCAAATCCCAAAGTGGTAGAGGTAGTAAGAGTATAAGCAGTAATCCGAAAGATTAGGGTTTGAAGATGTCATTCAAAGAGTATAATCCAGTGAAATGAATTTGGAAATAGAAAAACATAGAGACATGAAGAATTCAGAAGACCAGAATTTGGGAGAACACAAAGAGTGGATGCACCTTCGCCATTGCAAACGATTTTCAGCCATGTCATTCAAGGTCTCTAACCATCGATTGCTATCATCTTGCAGGTCCCAACCAGGTAGTCCACACCTATCAACATGGCTCAGTCCAATTGTCAGTGACTTCATGGATTTGTGCCACGTTTTGGTCTGGCCGCCCGTGCATGGAGGACAGCTGACAGATGCATTTCCAGTAAAGACCGGAGTCAAACAGGGCTGCTTACTATCCCTTTTCTTCTTCCTTCTGGTAGTTGACTGGATTATGAAGACCTCGACATCTGAAGGGAAGCACGGAATACAATGGACATCTCAGGATCAATTAGACGATTAGGACTTCACAGATGACCTGGATCTACTATTTCATACACATCAACAAATGCAGGTCAAGATAAACAATGTAGCAGTAGCCTCTGAATCAGTAGGCCTCAACATACACAAAGGAAGAAGCAACCTTCACGAGCACAACACGGAGAATATTAACCCAGTCACACTTGATAGAGGAACTCCAGAAGAGGTGGAAACATTCACGCACCTGGGAAGCATCATTGATGAACAAGGAGAATCTGATGCAGATGTAAAGGCGAGGATCGGCAAAACAAGGAACGCATTCCTACAGTCGAAGAACATATAGAACTCAAAAAAACCGTCAACCAATATCAAAGTCAAGATCTTCAATGAGAACATCGAGACAGTTCTACTGTACGGAGCTGAAACTTCGAGAACTACCATAACTATCATCAAAAATGTACAAGTATTTGTAAACAATTGTATACGTAAGATACTGAATGTCCGTTAACCAAATACCATCATCAACAACCTACTATGAAAGAGAACAAACCAGCTTCCAAGTGAAGAAATTAGGAAAATACATTGGAAGTGAGTAGGACGAACATTGGGGAAATTATCAGAGTGCACCACGAGGCAAGCTCTAACTTGGGATCCTGAGGGTAAACGGAAGGCCAAAGGACACATTGTGTTGAGAATAGGAAGCAGCCATCAAAAGGATGAATGGCAACTGAAGCGGATTGTCCAGGACAGAGTTCGATGGAGAATGCTGGTGGACGGGCTATACACCCCTACGAGGAGTAACAGGTGTAAGTAACTCAAGTAGCTTTTAACTCAACGCAAAACTATTTCGATGTCGTTTCGTTGATTGACAATCAGTTGGTTTGACTGATTGGTATAGTTGCTATATTTAAGACTGTTTAATCTTTCTGTAATGATATAGTTACTTCGACCAACCAAAATTTTTATCATGACAATTTAACAGCAGTTGTAATGAATTTATATCTAATAAGGTAGAAATAAAAGTTAGAATCGAGAAACATCAGACGTCTCTAGACTCCACCTAAATCATTATAGAATCTGACGGGTCAGTGGGACTCGATTGAAGGAAAAACAATATTTCATGAACAGCTAGATGCGCAAATACTAACACATACGCTAAAGAATCCAAACCTGATAAATTAACATAAAAAGGTGGTCTGAATGAAATAAATGGAGTATTTAACAAGACTGTATTACAGAAAAATATAATTCATTGGGAGAAAGAATGAAAATTACTAAAGTGCAAAAATAATTTTGGAAAAACAAACAAAAATATTATCGGAAATATTGCAAAAAAGTAGTAAAAATGCATTTGTTGGATAACACTGGTAACAGGGAGTGAATGTAGAAATGAGCTTTTATTGTGTAAAAACACTAGTTTCATACAAAATCACATATTTAACAAAAAAGTCAGTAGTTTTTACACAAGAAACCTATATGACAAAAAATCCCTTATTTGAGTGGAACAAATAACAATAAAACTGAAAACACTCAATTCTAGGCCATCATAAAGAACCTGAAAGTGGAGATTCCAACATCAAAAATTTGAGGAGACAATCAAAAGAATGCCTGTCAAGAAATTTTAAAACCTATAGAGAGTTCACATTCATTGCTGCTTTTCCAGCTTGCTGCAACAAGTCTCGCGATGTAAGCATACACGATGTAGCAATAAGTAGATTCCATCTTCTCCGTTTAGCAACAAATCTAAGAGCTGCAACTTCACCATATGTACAACCGCCAGGAAACGCTACGACAATAGGTTGATCAGTGCTTACAAGAGGTAAAGGATGTGGAGGTGGGGCATTTTGACGGTTCTTCTTAAAAAATATATCATGCTGATACCCTGCAGCTGTTAATGTTGGATCACAGAGATTAACGAGACCCAAATTTGAAGCAACTTATGGAATAAAAGAAAAAAGAAAATCCTTTAACTTGATTTACAGAAATTTCCTTATTTACAGTTTCTAGAAAATAATAATATTTCAATAGTTGAAGTTTTGACAGTTAGTTATGCATAATGTATTAGAATAATGACATGATCATAAATCCATGATTATGATTAGTGTACAAAATACATGTATCATGGAATCAGAAAATCACGTACTATCGAAGGTAACTAATGAGTAAAGAAATTCAGTTTAGGAAATTGTATTCACTTAACTAGTATTTTTACAATAATAATAATGATAAGACAACTAAACTATGAGAAGTGAAAATTGAGGTTAATAGTTGTCTCACAGATATCTCAGTCGATTATCAAATTATGTAAGTGAAGTAAAAACTTCAATGCAGCAGAATTATTCTTAATGAAGTAGTCTCTGAATTAAAAAGATTAATGTGTGCTTAATTTCTAGTTGAATATTTTTCTGAAATAAAATAGAGAAAATCAACAGTAAAATGATGTGAAGATTTCGAGAAAAGCTCTCTCTCTCTCTATATATATATATATCGAACATTTTGGTATAAAAACCACTACATTAATCATTTAAACAGTCACGTGAAAACTAACAAACCAGCGGAGAAGAATCTCAGGAACGTTGTTTTTGAGAAACGTAGTCAAGTGTTCACGGAATAACTAGGGGAATGCAAAAAGGCAGAAGCATTACTGATTCTTAAACCGGGAGCCACCCCTGTTTTTAGACCAAAACGTCCGGTACTTTATGCAGCGCTACCTATTGTTGAAAAGAATCAGAGCACCTGCAAAGAAGTGGAATCATAGAACCAGTGAATTTTTCTCATTGGACAGCACCAATAGTGATTGTTAAAAAGCCTAATGGAAATATCCGGCTATGTGTAGATTATTCGACTGGATTAAACGAAGCACTTGAAGACCATAAGTACCCTATGCCGTTACCAGAGGACTTATTTGTGAAAGTGAATGGGGTGGGGAGTATTTTGCAAAACTGGACCTATCAGAAGCTTATCAACAGATTCCAGTAGCCGAAGAGTGAAGCATTATCTGGCAATAAACACGCATAAAGGTTTGTTCCGATATAACAGACCTCCTTTTGGAGTAAAGACCACCCCTTCAATCATCCAACAAGTTATGGACATTATGCTGCAAGATATTCCTGGTACTGCGGCCTATCTCGATGATATACTAATCATAGGTACGGACTATGCTGAATTGGAAAATAAGGTGGATATGGTTCTCAGACGTATAGCAGATTATGGTTTCAGATTACGTGCTGAGAAATGTGATTTCTACACGGAGCAAATTTTCTATTCGGGATTCATAATCAACAAAAACGGAAGAAAGCCTGATTCAGAAAATGTCGAGGCTATCAAGACCATGCCTCCACCGATAGATGTATCAACTTTACGTTCCTTCTTGGGAATAGTTAGTCATTATGGTACTTTTCTTTCAGATCTGCATTGTCTCCGTGCCCTTTTGAATTTATTACTAAAAAAAGGCTAGCAAATAGGTCTGGTCAACAGAATGACAAGAAGCATTCTTAAAACTAAAAAGATCCTATCATCAAACCTTCTGCTTACACACTATGATCCAGGTCTTCTAATTGTGGTCGCAGCAGATGCGTCAATTACGAAATAGGAGCAGTGATTTCACATACCTACCCTGACGGATCTGAGAAGGCAACCTCTCACGCTGCACGACCGCTGACTACAACAGAAAGGAACTACAGTCAGGTAGAGAAAGAAGCCCTATCTATTATATTCGCTGTAAAAAAGTTCCACGAGATGCTATTTGGCAGACAGTTTACCTTATTAACAGACCATAAACCGCTAATGACAGTTTTTGGGTCCAACAAGGGTAAGCCTGTATACACAGCGAACCGTCTACAGCGATGGGCAACTACATTACTGGGCTATGGTCTCGAGATAAAGCAACAACCGACAACGGATTTTGGACAAGTAGATGCCCTCTCAAGATTAGTTGGTTCCCATACAAAACAAGAAGAGGTACTTGTAGCTGCCGTAAATGTTGAGGCTGAGGTTCACACAGTGTTGGCAGACTCAGTTTCCGAAATACCGATCACATTTGAAGTCATTAAAGAAGCTAGCGAAAAGGATATTGAGTTGAAGATTGTTCGCCACTGTATACTCAACAAGTGGCCTTCATCTAGACTACACGGAGAGCTCTTACAATATTTTCGTCGATGATATTCACTGACATTTGTCGATTTGTGCATTATGTTTGGCCACCGTATCGCTATCTCCAGAAATCTTCGACACCAAGTCCTTAAACAGTTCCAGAGTGGGCACCCGAGGATAAGTAAAATGAAGTCACTGGCTCGAAGCTACGCATACTGGCCATCAATGGACCATGATATAGAACAAAAGTATCGCAGTTGTTGGTCCTGTTTAGAGGTCGCAACGAATCCGACTACAGCAGAACCACAACTATGGCCAAAACCAGACGGACCCTGACAAAGAATACACGCTAATTTCACCGGTCCAATACAGGACAGAAATCACTTGGTTGTTGTCGATGCTTTCACAAAATAGCCGGAAGTATATGACATCGAAAACGACGTCAGAGAGTACAATAAGAAATTGTCAGGATTGTTTGAATGCTTTGGGGTTCTGGTGATCTTGGTAACTGACAACGGCACTCAGTTTATGTCATCTGCTTTTAGACGGTTTTGCTGTGAAAATGGAATATCGCATCTACAGCCTCCTCCGTCCCATCCACATTCTAATGGCCAAGCAGAAAGATACGTGGATACAATAAAAAGAGCTTTGGTCAAAGAGGGAGGAGAAGGTATTCCAGAACAAGTGATCGGTAAATTCTTAATGTCTAACAGAGTTATCCCCGATCCGGCAGTGCCAGAAGGAAAGTCAGCAGCTGAGTGTATGTTCGTAAAGAAAATTCGGACAGTCTTTTACAGTATGTTACCGTCCAGAAAGACAAATAAGCCTCAGAATGAGTATCGGATGGTCACTCGCAGCTTCCAGGTGGGCGAAAGGGTACCTGTCAAGTCTTATCCAGGTAATAGGAAGTGGAAATCAGGTGTCATAGAACGTCGGATCGGAAATGTACTGTATTTAGTCCGGAGAAATGTCGGGACGTGTATAAGACTTATAAATCAAGTTCAAAGGGATGGCAGGACATTGATCCCACAAAGCCGACTCCCGTTTGAAATGCTCGTGTATTCATCTCAAAAAATACCTAAGGAGAACGAATGTAGAAGATATAAAAGAAGAAAGGGCAAAGCAACACTGTGCGAGGAATTCGGTAACTAAGTTTCAGGCGGACCCGAGGAAAAAGTCTTACACAAGAGACTTTAAAGAGAGGAGGTGTGAAGACGGTCCACGGGTGAACTCGAGGAAGCTCTAAGAAGCTCAGAAAGAGCCGAAGATATTCCATCTAATCATCTTTTGGAAAAATATTCCAGAATCTCTACGTGTAGCTTCCCTATTGAAAAAAATGCTAGAAACCCCTGTATGCAGATTGGATGAATATAATGATGATTTCGTTTTTACTAAAAACTATAAATGCCTGAGAGTTTTGTACCATATTTGACACTGTTTGTAATAGCATTCATTTCACTTGTCTTCTCATTTGTGATTTGGAGTGTCCTAGCGCTCGAGTGCTGAAGTTGTACTCGGAATATTAAGAATCTAAGCTTCATATATAACAACTGACGACGATGATGGAATTCTTGGGGAGAATGAAGTTGGTGTAGCGTTCATGTTCAGCTGTGCCAAGTTTGCGTAGCAGTACTCTGACGTTTAAGGTATAATTAGATTTTCCTAGGTCGACCTTCAATGCATTTTTGAATCCCTTGGACTACGATTCAAACCATCAAAATGAAATTCATGGATAGAATTAATGATTTGGTCGACATGAGATTTCAATGTATCGTCTGTTAGCCCCTTTTCATTTAGGCTCATTTACTGAATTAAAACTTCTGGAATAGGAATCTGGAACCATTTGTAACGTTTTTTTGACGCTACAGCAACGCTTCAACTTGTTCAAACGTAATTGATATCTTGATAAGTTCACCTCCTCGCCAGTTGTTATGTATAGAGCATAGACTCTTGATATTCCGAGTACAACTTCAGCACTCGAACGCTAGGACACTCCAAATCACAAATGAGAAGACAAGTGAAAGGAATGCTATTACAAACAGTGTCAAATATGGTACAAAACTCTCAGGCATTTATAGTTTTTAGTAAAAACGAAATCATCATTATATTCATCCAATCTGCATACGGGGGTTTCTAGCATTTTTTTCAATAGGGAAACTACACGTAGAGATTCTGGAATATTTTTCCAAAAGATGATTAGATGGAATATCTTCGGCTATTTCTGAGCTTCTTAGAGCTTCCTCGAGTTCACCCGTGAACCGTCGTCACACCGATGGAATGAAATGATATAGTAAGAATGGATCTGTACTGACGATGATACATGAATTCAGTCAGTCAGTCAGTCACAACGTAGAACTTGGTACGTACGCACATCGGTTCGAGTTGCCATAACACATTAACACAGAAAAGTAGTTGTCGATCCAAATCCCAAAGTGGTAGAGGTAGTAAGAGTATAAGCAGTAATCCGAAAGATTAGGGTTTGAAGATGTCATTCAAAGAGTATAATCCAGTGAAATGAATTTGGAAATAGAAAAACATAGAGACATGAAGAATTCAGAAGACCAGAATTTGGGAGAACACAAAGAGTGGATGCACCTTCGCCATTGCAAACGATTTTCAGCCATGTCGTCCAAGGTCTCTAACCATCGATTGCTATCATCTTGCAGGTCCCAACCAGGTAGTCCACACCTATCAACATGGCTCAGTCCAATTGTCAGTGACTTCATGGATTTGTGCCACGTTTTGGTCTGGCCGCCCGTGCATGGAGGACAGCTGACAGATGCATTTCCAGTAAAGACCGGAGTCAAACAGGGCTGCTTACTATCCCTTTTCTTCTTCCTTCTAGTAGTTGACTGGATTATGAAGACCTCGACATCTGAAGGGAAGCACGGAATACAATGGACATCTCAGGATCAATTAGACGATTAGGACTTCACAGATGACCTGGATCTACTATTTCATACACATCAACAAATGCAGGTCAAGATAAACAATGTAGCAGTAGCCTCTGAATCAGTAGGCCTCAACATACACAAAGGAAGAAGCAACCTTCACGAGCACAACACGGAGAATATTAACCCAGTCACACTTGATAGAGGAACTCCAGAAGAGGTGGAAACATTCACGCACCTGGGAAGCATCATTGATGAACAAGGAGAATCTGATGCAGATGTAAAGGCGAGGATCGGCAAAACAAGGAACGCATTCCTACAGTCGAAGAACATATAGAACTCAAAAAAACCGTCAACCAATATCAAAGTCAAGATCTTCAATGAGAACATCGAGACAGTTCTACTGTACGGAGCTGAAACTTCGAGAACTACCATAACTATCATCAAAAATGTACAAGTATTTATAAACAATTGTATACGTAAGATACTGAATGTCCGTTAACCAAATACCATCATCAACAACCTACTATGAAAGAGAACAAACCAGCTTCCAAGTGAAGAAATTAGGAAAATACATTGGAAGTGAGTAGGACGAACATTGGACGAACATTCATGATCTCATCAACTCAGTCAGTCAGTCAGTTACAACGTAGAACTTGGTACGTACGCACATCGGTTCGAGTTGCCATAACACATTAACACAGAAAAGTAGTTGTCGATCCAAATCCCAAAGTGGTAGAGGTAGTAAGAGTATAAGCAGTAATCCGAAAGATTAGGGTTTGAAGATGTCATTCAAAGAGTATAATCCAGTGAAATGAATTTGGAAATAGAAAAACATAGAGACATGAAGAATTCAGAAGACCAGAATTTGGGAGAACACAAAGAGTGGATGCACCTTCGCCATTGCAAACGATTTTCAGCCATGTCATTCAAGGTCTCTAACCATCGATTGCTATCATCTTGCAGGTCCCAACCAGGTAGTCCACACCTATCAACATGGCTCAGTCCAATTGTCAGTGACTTCATGGATTTGTGCCACGTTTTGGTCTGGCCGCCCCTAGCTTTCTTCCAGCCTACTCCTACACCATGGAACATTGCACGTCTGGGTAGCCGGTGGTTGGGCATACGTAACACATGTCCCAGCCATCTCAACTGATGAAGTTTCACTACTTCATCAATCGATTTGCCATCCTTACCTAGTACCCGTTTCCTAACAACTGCATTACTTACCCGGTGGTCCCAGGATATACGAGCAATGCTTCGAAGACATCTATGATCGAATACTAGTAGCTTACGAATGTTCTCTTCTCTTATCCGCCATGTTTCACTTCCATAAAGTAGGATGGAACGGACTGCTGCACAGTAAACCCGTCCTTTTGTTGCTAGACGGATATCTCGCCTACGCCATAAATGACGCAAGTTGGTGGAAGCTAGACGAGCCTTCTGTATCCGTGCTGAGATTTCGTCACACACCAGACCACAAGGGCTGATGAGACTCCCAAGATAAGTGAAGCGGTCGACACGCTAAACTACTTCACTCCCTATCATTAGTTCAGGTGTCCATGCAACCCAATCCTGAAGTAACATTTTGTACTTCGAGGGAGAGAATCGCATCCCGAACATGCCTGCATAGTTGCTTATAGTGGTCAGAAGACTGCATTTTGTCAGCGTCTTCACCAAATAAAACTATGTCATCGGCGTATTCTAAGTCAACAAGTGAGTCTCCTGGTAAAAGTTCAACTCCTGGAGATTGAGATGATGAGAGTGTTATCTCTAAAAGCATGTCGACGACAAAGTTAAACAAGAATGGGGAGAGTGGACAGCCCTGACGAACACCACTTGAGGTAACCAATTCTGATGACAGTTCGCCATAGGCTCTAACTCGATCAGTTGTGTTCGAGTAGAGAGCCTTTATGAGGTTAATGTACTTCTTTGGTACTCCTTTCAGTGACAAACACTGCCATAGAACCTCACGATCAACGGAGTCAAATGCCGCCTTAAGGTCAAGAAATACTACGATTGTGGGACGTCTGAATGTATGTCTATGTTCTAGGACCTGACGTAGAGTGAATATCTGGTCTATGCAACCACGTCCAGGTCGGAAACCAGCCTGGTTTTCTCTAGTCTGCTCTTCACGAGCTTTGGATAGGCGCCTAAGTATTATTGAAGCTAATATTTTAGACACTATATTAGTCAAACTGATTCCTCTGTGATTGTCACAGGAGGACTTTTGTCCTTTCTTATAGACTGGCACAATCAGTGATTGGGACCAGTCAGATGGAATTACGTCCAGTTCCCAGATTCTACCTAAGACCTCAGTCAATCTCGTTGCTAGTACTGGACCACCATCCTTAAAAATCTCAGGGGTAAACTTGTCAGGGCCTGCTGCTCTCCCTCGCTTTAGATTTCCTATAGAGTTTTCAACCTCGTAGAGAGTTGGAGGACTTACCTCAATTTGCCATTCAGGACGACTGGGGATCGTGGGTAACTGAAGTGTGGCTGAAGGTCAGTTGAACTGATCCCTAAAGTGTTCTGCCCATCGATCCAATCTCCTGGATTGAGAATGAATGATATGTCCATCTTTATCTGATATAGTTTCGCTGATATTTGGGTTCCTAATACCGATTTCTTTAACAAGTCTGAATAGCTGTCTGCTGTTACCTATTGCCACTGCCTTTTCCATCTCTCTTGCTTTCGCTACCCACCACTGTTTACGATCATTGCGTAGGCTTCTTATTAGCCTGCGCTTAAGCTATGTTCAGAGCCAGGTGGGATGAGTTTACGAGTATCTATCAGTGCGGTAGATGCTGCTGTTTCTCCCTAACCCTATGGTTTACCGTACTAACAGATATCACTGCTGTTTCCACAGCTTTTCGGATGTCATTCCACGCTGCCTCGGGGTGGGCACAACTTACATGGCTGCCTAACTGTTTTTCTAGTTGTTCCTGAAATATATTCTTAGCTTGCCTATCATTAAGTAGAACCCTAAGAAGTTTCCTTGCAGTGTTTTTCCTACGTCCAGTAAGACGCAGACCGATACTGCTCGCACTAGAGCATGATCTGAATCTAAGCATGTGCTCCAGAATGAGCGACAGTCTATCGAGCCCCTCCATCGGTGGCTGATAGCGATGTGATCTAATTGGGTCCAACGTTGGGACGAATTCGGGGTCGCCATGTCAAAAGACGCTTTTCCTTGTGCTTAAAGTTAGTATTTGCAAGAAATAGGCGGTTATCTGAGCACAGCTGCAACAGACGGTTGCCATTATCTGTTCTTTCAACCACGACACCGTAAGATCCACTCAGGTGTCTTTCCCTTTCGCTTAGTTTACCTACTTGAGCATCAAAGTCACCAGCCACTATTACTACATCAGAGCGCCTGGCTTTTCGGAGAAGGTCGGAAAGCTTTCTGTAAAACTCATCCTTTACATTATCAGAGCTGCAGTCAGTGGGGGAATAGGCAGAGACGACGAAGGGGCAACGAAGAGTGTCCCTATCTTTCCGAGTCTTTCCTGTTCCGTTTAGTCGGACAGCGCACAGACAACTGTCTACTGGGATCCAGTCTAAAAGAGCTAGTTTTGACCTAGGACTTAATGCTATACCTACTCCAGCGAGGCCACGGAGAGCAGCATCAGGGCTTCCAGATACACGAAGTGTGAATCGAGTTGGTTCTTTATTATGACATGGTGAGGTCGAATAAATGACGCTACTCGGATCTGGTATGCGCGTTTCGGAGACGCAGCACACATCGATGGTGCGAGATTCTAAAGTCCTATCTAAGGAGGCCTGTTGTCCAATTTAGCACAATGTTCGGAAATTAAAAGTTCCTACATGTAGTTTAGAGCGTGGTTTCAGAAGACCAGGAATAACGTCCCACGTACTCGAATCGTTTGCCCTAGCGGTGAGAGGTGATAAAAGGGCGTGAGAAAGGTTATTCGTGAAGATAAGAGAGTTATTAGGAGGTGTAGAGGGGATTTGAATGTGACCAACTTGGTCTCGTGTGTTGTTACGGGCATGAGGGCTAATATTGGACGTAGAGCCTGACAAAATATACGTAACACTAGCTCTTACAATGAGTGTTCTACGGAGTCAAACAGGAATATTTACCTGAAAAATAAGGTTATAAATACACAACATGGTTCAAATCACTAGTCAACTCCATCGACCGATGCCATGTTTTAGTTTGTCCACCTCCAGTTTTCTTCCAACTTACTCCTACAATTATCAGTATTGCATGTCGAGTTTAGCAGCGATTGGAGGTACGTAGCACATCTTAATGGGAACAAACTAGTCATGAAGGATGAAAAGGAACCCTCCATATTGCAAATCCAGTAGTTAAGAACGTGGATTTTTTAAGCATCACAAAACAAAACGTCATCAACAACCTTTGATTCAACAAAGACGTCTCCAGGTGGGAGACATTCTAAAAAATCAAAATAAACTGTCACTTTTAGGAACACATGATGGTGACACTCAAAGTTGGAAGTGGAGATTTCTGACGAATGCTATTAAACGTAGTAGGTTCAGATGATAGTTTGCTGTATGACCTGGCTCAAGTGGCGCTCCACAATAGGAACTTTAGTGGATGATATGAATTTTGGTGCACCTATCGGATACTCAAACATAAAAAATCAAAAACCAACGGAATTGAAAATCAGAAATAAGGCTAGTCAAATATTGGTATGTCCATATCCCGAAATCATGTGGTGCTAGGATCCTATCTGTGCATGCAGGACTATAAATGAAATCAGATCTATTTTTCGGGCTTGTTGCTTGCGAGCTCCAACTAGGTTAAAGGTGATTATGAAAGCCTATAATTTGAAACTACATTAGGCAATTAAAATATTGATAAGTGCAAAAGTAGCTTTTGTCATATTAGCTTAGATAACCAGGGATAAAATACTACTTGGAGCTGCAAAAATAAGACGTTAACATTTATCTAGTCTCCAGTCTGGGAAGCAGGGCAGTATGACAGCCCTCACACAAATCAAATGACATTTGTGTGGCGCATATATATCTGGTGCTTCTTTGTACCGATATTTATGTGTTCAAATAAATAAATAAATAGTCTCCAGAGTACAATAAGTGAACCGACACCGTCTAAGGATGCATCATTCGAAAATCGTGAGACTGTACTTACAGATGCATAAAAATTCTCAGTGTATTACGATTTGGACAACAAATGTTTTAAGGGTTACTTGTAACGACATTTACGAAGAACCTGAGGGAATTAATAATTTTGCATCAAAAGTTTTATCTAACGGTGTAATGATGTGTAATAACGAGGGACGCCAAGATACATACACAAATTGGTAAACAATTTTTAAAATTTTACTTTGAGGAATTAATCGAGTTCCTATTGTCCCACTGGCACCCAAGGGGAAATGGCGCCGATAACGTGGTTGACCATGCACGATATGAATTTGTTTGTGACCAGCAGATGAAGAGTATCGGCGATTTATCAAAAAGCCTTTCCCATTAAAACTTTCAACTGCGTTGCTATATACGACGTATGGCAGATTGCCTATATACAGATAGAAAATATGTGGAATAACGTCCCACGTACTCGAATCGTTTGCCCTAGCGGTGAGAGGTGATAAAAGGGCGTGAGAAAGGTTATTCGTGAAGATAAGAGAGTTATTAGGAGGTGTAGAGGGAATTTGAATGTGACCAACTTGGTCTCGTGTGCTGTTACGGGTATGAGGGCTAATATCACTTCCCGGCTGCCCACACCGTGGAAGGGTATTTCTTGAGGGACCTGAAAAAGAAGTTGGATTAGTGTTGGTCTTAACGACCTGGGAGCGTGACCGCAGTGCCCAAGGGACAACTGCTTGAGGCCGGTCACACACGACCTTTTTGTGGGGAATTTTTGAAGTGTTAGCTCCGTTCTTCAAAGGACCTTACCGCCGGAGACGGATATCCGTGGGATAAGGCGAGGTGTGCATTTTTAGGGTCGACCTTTTCTAACCCCACCCCTCCTTGAGGGCAGCATCGCTGTTATGCTGGTTGTCTGAAGGAAACACCTTATTGCCGTCACACCTCTGTACAGTCGGCAGTACGACTTCGCCTTCGGACCTTGGGATTGCTGCTTTTAGTCTTACCGCTCTTCAACCGACCTGTCTGGCATGGTGGGGCCTTGAGGAACGATTGTTCCAGCCAGCATAGCTCGATTGGATCATCACGATAGGCAGGCCCGACCACCACGTCAAGGTAGCAGCAACGGTTGGGTGATACATGAATTAATGATAAATGCAATTGTCACTCCATAAACCTTGTGCTACTGACTAGTAGAAATGTGAAATGATATCGTCTGACCAATGACTGTGAAGATTTATCATCTATTAAAAATAAAACTCTTAACATATACATAATATAAACATTGGTATGAGAGGGTGCACCTAATACATATGGGCCACTCAGATATCATTGATTTGTGTGAGGGCTGTGATACTGCCCGGGTGCTCAAACCGACAATAAAAATGGAAAATAATTGTGAAATTTTCTTTGATTGCCTTAATTACAAAATAAAACGTTTCAATAAAAATCTTCAAACTACCATAACAGTACAAGCCCAAAGTTGAGGTAGAAGATTTGTTATTTTAGTTATCACCTAACAGTTTAAAAATGTTGATTTCTAATTTAATTAGTTAAGAATATGAGACTTATAAAATATCAAGGAACTTCCTCTTTATAATCGTCACTGCAAGAAACATACCTTCAGATGGGAGACCCATTCGTTTAAGTGCTTCAATTAATTGTGGCTGCGCAATTAGTTCAAAGTCTGAATGATTTTGCTCAGCAGCGGAAGAGTTTGACTTAACAGATTGAAATTTCGAGTCTAAAAGACCAGCTGACCAAACAGACTCTAAAAGTCGAACAACTAAAGGGCAATGTTGACCAGAATAAACATATGTAGGTGAAATAACTGTACGATCAACATGTCTATTGGCCTGTTTCCAATTGCTCAACTGTAACAAATGATGTAGATAACTAAAGGTAGAAAAAAGTATTTAAAAAATATTTAATATCAGAAGGGGTTTGTGTGGATATGATAGTAATTTTAATAGTTGAGATTATGAGTCAATTGAAGCTAGACCACCATGGAGAACCTGGAAGCACTGGACGACCGTTCCGTTCTAATGTGGGACTCCTCAGCAGTGCGCATCCATGTGCATTCAACAAATTGTTTATAGGAGGCACAATATTTCTACACAAACGCATACACAAAGCTACATGGATCTCACCAGATCACACCACAGAGAACCAGATAGCTCATATTTGTATCAATAAAAAATTCAGAAGGTCAATGGAAGATGTGAGAACCCGGAGAGGAGCTGACATAGCTTCAGATCACCACCTGGCTATGGCCAAGATGAAACTGGCACTAAAGAAACACTGGACAACTGGTGTAACAACATTACAAAGGTTCAATCCAACCTTGCTTCGAGACACTAATAAACTCAACCAATTCAAGATAATTCTCAGCAACAGGTTCCAAGCTCTACAGGATCTACAGAAAGAGACTAAGATGGAGGACAACTGGAAAGGGATCAAAGAAGCATTAACTTCAGTAAGTCAGGAGGTGCTGGACGAAAAGAAGCATCACAATAAGGAATGGATCTCTATAGGAACCCTGGACAAGATTGAAGAAAGGAAGAACAAGAAAATAGCAATTAACAACAGTCGAACACATGCAGAGAAAGTCAAGACACAAGCAGACTACACAGAAGCAAATAAGCAAGTGAAGAAGAGCATTAAAGCTGACAAGCAGAAATACATGGGAGAACTAGCAACGCCGGCGGAAAAAGCTGCAAGAGAAGGGAATATGGAACAACCATATGATAGAACGAAGAAAGTAGCAGGGAAATATAGTAGACCAGAGAGACCCGTCAAGGACAAAGAAGGAAAGACATTCACGGAGATCAAGAACAGAGGAAAATATGGGCATAATACTTCGAGGAACTGCTGAACAGACCAGCCCCATTGAATCCACCGGACATCGAAGCAGCACACACAAACCTTCCCATAGATCTCACTCCACCAACGGTTGAATAAATCAAGATGGCCATAAGACAAATCAAGAATGGGAAAGCAGCGGGACCTGACAATATACCAGCTGAAGCACTGAAGTCAGACATTGAAATAACTGTAAACGTGCTTCATGTTATATCCTAGTGAAGACGTAAGTACAGGTAACTTCCAGGACCTATTAATGGACTATTATTCTATATATATTCTTGTGGTTTAACTATTGAGTAATTAGATTATGTATATCTATATTCATCTTATTATAAGTTTCATTTTGATCTATGAATTATTATTATAACGGATTACTGTCCCTAAATTATAATCAGTTTATTGATTATTGTATCCCACGTTCACAGCCACATTTGGCTTGATCTTGTACAAATATTATTTTCTATTTTATGATGTGATGAGGTCTGTCTGTCTGTTTAGTATGTAAAGCGAGTATGCTTGTAATAAATGATTCGCATAGCAGAAGATGCAATTTGTGTTCTGGACTCAATTGGAAGGGCTGGTCGAATGTCATTGATTTGTCACAGTGTTAAGATTAGACAAGTAGTATTTCGATTGTGAATAATTCACGTATAAAAAGCCGGACATAAAACCACAACAAATTAGCTTACAGCCTTCTTTATTTTTTAAATTCATAACACTTCACCTTCTATTCAAGAATATTTGGGAGGAAGAACAAGTGCTAACGGACTGGAAAGAAGGATACCTCGTCAATATACTTAAGAAAGGAGATCTGAGCAAGTGTGAGAATTAAAGGCATCACACTACTGTCAGTGCCAGGAAAAGTATTCAACAGAGTGTTGCTGAACCAGATGAGAGATTCAGTAGATGTCCGGCTTCGAGATCAACAGGTTGGATTCCGTAATGATCGGTTGTGCACAGACCAAATCACTACACTACGGATCATTGTTGAACAATCCATTGAATGGGACTTGTCACCATATATCAACTTCGTTGACTATGAGAAGGCGTTCGACAGTACGGAAAGGAGAACATTATGGAAACTTTTTAGACACTATGGAGTTCCTCAGAAGATTTTCAACATTATCCGGGACTCATACGACGGACTAAAGTGAAAAGTCGTGCATGGAGGACAGCTGACAGATGCATTTCCAGTAAAGACCGGAGTCAAACAGGGCTGCTTACTATCCCTTTTCTTCTTCCTTCTGGTAGTTGACTGGATTATGAAGACCTCGACATCTGAAGGGAAGCACGGAATACAATGGACATCTCAGGATCAATTAGACGATTAGGACTTCACAGATGACCTGGATCTACTATTTCATACACATCAACAAATGCAGGTCAAGATAAACAATGTAGCAGTAGCCTCTGAATCAGTAGGCCTCAACATACACAAAGGAAGAAGCAACCTTCACGAGCACAACACGGAGAATATTAACCCAGTCACACTTGATAGAGGAACTCCAGAAGAGGTGGAAACATTCACGCACCTGGGAAGCATCATTGATGAACAAGGAGAATCTGATGCAGATGTAAAGGCGAGGATCGGCAAAACAAGGAACGCATTCCTACAGTCGAAGAACATATAGAACTCAAAAAAACCGTCAACCAATATCAAAGTCAAGATCTTCAATGAGAACATCGAGACAGTTCTACTGTACGGAGCTGAAACTTCGAGAACTACCATAACTATCATCAAAAATGTACAAGTATTTATAAACAATTGTATACGTAAGATACTGAATGTCCGTTAACCAAATACCATCATCAACAACCTACTATGAAAGAGAACAAACCAGCTTCCAAGTGAAGAAATTAGGAAAATACATTGGAAGTGAGTAGGATGAACATTGGGGAAATTATCAGAGTGCACCACGAGGCAAGCCCTAACTTGGAATCCTGAAGGGAAGCAGAAAAGAGGAAGGCCAAAGAACACATTACGCCGGGAAATAGAAGCAGATATGAAAAGGATGAATAACAACTGGAAAGGATTGCCCAGGACAGGGTTGGATGGAGAATGTTGGTGGGCAGCCTGTGCTCCTCCACGAGGAGTAACAGGCGTAAGTAAGTAAGTCATTAGATGGAAAGATTCGCAAACATTACATCATATAACTAGAATCAATTACGTAATTTAATTGCATAAACACCAGTAAATTCAGAAAAAAACTTCCTATGTATCAAGTGAGACTAAGTTGTGATTGGTTACCGAGTGAAGACATACGTCCGGCTGTAATAAACATACAAATCATTTTTAAACATCAAAAGGTTGATTTCTACACGGGTTTCACCGTGCTGATTACTTGCGAATTGTACTAATAAACTATTGTCTACTTTAATCTGATTCTCAATTGTTGGTCGGATATTAAATGTCTGAGTCACTTATATCGTGAAATACTGGACCTATGGCGTTGTTGAGTTCTCTGAACTAGATAGTTGAGTTGTGAGTCTAATCCCTTGATCGATATTATATCGTATTATCTAGTGTGCTAGTGATAAGATCACATGAGCAAACAATGGTTTAGACATTAAATAGGAATAATATATTTGTAAAATCTCAGCGAACTACAAATTCATTCGCTGAGATTTTACAAATATATTATTCCTATTTAATGTCTTACATCAACTCGGCGCTCAAATACTGTGAAACTATTCGCTCTAATTTAGACGAGAGTTCTTATATAAACAATGGTTTATTTTGTCGTAAGCTAATCACAATCTTCAAAATATTTTAGTTGATAATTTACACATGAAGGCTTGCATGTTTCCACGGAAGTGGGACGCCATAATAATTAACTACAACAAAGTCAACTTACAAGTTTAGTGAAATTTTGTTGTAAAGGTGGTGTACATCTAAACAACACAAAAATGACTGAGTATTTAGTCTTTACAAAAACGATTAGAGTATTGGCGTTTCCGATTGACCTACAGTAAATGCTATCGTTTACGAACGATTGAAGTTCCTTTTGATACGGCGAAAAAGATTGGCTCAGACCGGTGGTCTGTCAAATAACAACACCTTAAAGTTAGTAATCCGTACGCTAATAGAGATAGAGAAGACAAGATTTACCGGATATACTCCGTACAGAAGTCAAAAACTGAAAAGGAAAAACTTTATCGATCACCTTGGAACACATAACAAAAATAGTAAATTAAAAATGACAACAACCAATTAGATAACGACAAATGGTACTGCAGAACTGAATTAGAAAAATATCATCAACAATATCCTTTAGAGAAAGAACTACCATGTAATAACTAAAAATTAGATAACCTGGTCTATTTTCAACAGACAGAAAAAAGTTAGAACTTGAATGAGTTAAAATGAGGACAAGAGAAAGTAAAAAAATGCAAATAGTATGTACACTATCGCAAGTGCAATAAAAAATACATCTCTACCATGAAGATCTATTTTAAGTAATCATTAATGAGAGAATCCAGTCATAACATTTATTTCAAACAGTAAACTAACTAGAAAATTTACAGTTAACAATATAAAGCATACTGGTTATTTAATATGTTACTATTTTTCGTCTTAGTCTTCTTATTGGTATTTTAGCCTAGCCCTTATTTTAGTTTACAAAGTTTATCATGGTATCTTGCAGAAAAAAATATGTTTTAACTAACTTGATATGTTTTTTCTTTTCAGCCTGATTTGGTTGATTCATAATTTAGATTACTGTCTTAAGTAAATACTATCAACTCAAATAGACAACTGTTGAAAGTTAAGGAGCCCTAGATTGTTATTTTATCTTACTTTGGGTCTGCTCAATAGTGCGTTACTACGACTGTGCAAGAGATACGTGACCAGGAACCTATAAGTTTTATGAAGAGCGTATTAACTTTGGACGACTGAGGTAGAATCTAATGATCTACACCGCTAACTTCACCAGTAATATTTATCTCTAAATATTGATTAAACTTCACCAGTCATAGAGTATTCAAGAATACTTCTTAAACTTAATCACAAACAGATAACTGACTGTTATTAGGAAGGAAGGTTAGTGGAAATTGTTATTTAGCCGAAATTAGTCTATGATTCAAAGTATTTTAAAACTGAACAATTTCAACAAAGATTAGAATGTCAGTACTGTTCTATACTTAAATTTGATGTTGTTATTTAGCTTTTACTATCACCTTGAGATAGGATAACATAAAGTCTTTAGTTTAGTTAATTTATTATTAGATTTGCTAGGATGAAAGTCCATTAGGAACCATTTACGGTTCTAAGCTCAATAGAAAATGATGAACTGAACACGAAAAGCTTTTGATCCCTTCCCTACGTGCTGATGGTTAATGAGATAAGCTTTTGGTTCAACTAAGCCAGAGATACTCACTGAGGACATTGGGTGATGGAAACGACACAACGCTAATTGACAGAAGTTGAAGAGTATGAAGGGAATATCTGAATGGTGACTGATCCCTCTAAAGTTGTCATGACTCATAGTTCGTCATCTGAGTGAGGACAGACAAATAAAAATATCATATTACTAGTTATTCATCAAATACGATAAATCTTGAACCAATCCAATCTATTTAGAGCATTGAAATTTTAAAAAATCTTACTTGTAGCGAGATTTTTGTCGTTGTGTTAATTTTAACTTGGCAACAGTATGAGTTAGTGAATGACTGGACTTTTTTGTCGAGTTATTTGTTTGCGCCACAAACATGCTTGATTGTGGGTCAGTTGGATGATTGTTTGTAATAGATGTTTTTGTAGATGATATTTCAGGGAGTTTAGAACGAGGATATAATAACCCAAGTGAGGATAACGCTTCAAGCATAGGAAAGGTGATTTGACCAGCAGCATGTATTATGGCACGACTCATTACCTCGTACAATTCATCACCTAATCCATCATGTAAAACACAGTTCAATGCAACCAGACGGAGCCCATCAATTAGATGATCACCATGGCTAAAAAAAGGTCACATAAAAACCAATAATTCTGAAGCAAACGGATATGTATATTGGTTTTGTATACATTAGATAGTTAGAAAAAAATCTTATAAAGCAGATCAGCTAAGCCCAGAAGTAGATGATATATAAGGAAAGAAACAAAAAAGGACATTCATGATGGATGACTATCAATAATAATGCGAATTGCGTCTAGACCTAAGAGTGAAAACTTCAGAAGTGATTTAAGATAATTAGGTAAATAATTATGATACGAAAAGCTGATTAAGAGAAAAATATATTGGTCGAAGTTATACTGTACACATGCTGATTTGTTTCTATCTAGAGGTTGAGATAATTGAAGGTTATGTAAACGATAACAACCGGTTGGTTAAAATACACACGTATGCCGGACCATATCAAAAGATTGATCCAAAAGATCTTCAAACAGTTAAAAATAAAATCGAATCAGAGACAAGTCAAATTTTGAAAGAACTAAAATCAGTCACTGACATCTTTTTATGGTTTATTTTATATCCCAAGTCATGCACTACATCACATTTTTGTAGTTTACCTAAAATTAATAAACCAAACATCCCACTAAGACCTATAATGGACTTTACAAGCGCGGCTGTACATTATTTAAATATCTGAGCAGCATATTAAAGCTTGATTAGAAAGTTCTCAATCTTCTTTCGAGACAGTGTTTTGGTAAGAATACTTCTGAAATCTTTCATTAGTGACGATAGTTCTGCCATAAACAATGCTCTATATACCAACTTTCTGAAAGCGCATCATACATTTTTGAATACATATAATACGCAATGTTCTTCGGTGGGTATGATTACCGCGTTTAATTAATAACTCACTCATAGAATGTCTCACCTGTAACGTTTCGAGTATCTAGAAAAGTCGTGTTCCAAAGAAGTCCAAAATTACTGGAAATAGGAAGCCGTATCAATCTGAAAGCATGTCAGTTACTGAAAACTGAAATGCATACAGAAGTCCCTCAAATAATAAGAATATCAGATATTCGAGATGCAGCACATTCAGTCATTTTGTCTGTTATGCAAGGACCGCCGAGGTAATTGAAATAATCGCTTGTCAAAACACATTCAAAAGTTGCTTTTGAATAGAGTAACACTATAAAACGTGATGAATCAAACGAAGTCTTTGGACAGGATAACGATGTTTATATTTCCAATTCATTTCCAGTGACATTACAACACACTATCCTGATCCTGCTATTCACTATCACTAAGTGGATATCTACCATTAATTTCATTATATGCACTATTACTTTGATAATAAGCAAAACGATTATGTCGGCATCCAATTTATTCCCTAAATTCTTAATTATAGTAATATACTGCTGTACACAACTTACATTCCTAATTTTGTTGACATTCCACGTGAAATGACTTCAATTCTCACTATACATGGAGTTAACTGTTGAACACGCGATCAGCATCAACTCATCAAACCGTTCATTTCCTTATACATATCATACGTGAAACGCCTCTTTTTTCAACTATTGAACACGTTTGATAAAGCCAGAGGTCATTTAGACTCCCCTGAGAACACCACCAGTGAAGAGATTCAGTATCCTATTAATTTCGATCTATGTAGGTTTATTTTTAAACAACATTTCTTTTCAAAACCGAACTGTCAGAAACTAACTGAATTATACAAAATATTGTAAAAGTAATGAAAAAAATGTTGACAAACTGAAGTTTCTGATGAAGATTTTCGAACAATTTACAGATCTTAACTCACTGTGTAGTCAACCATTCGATAGCTAAACGCATAGGTAAAGAATTTAATACATCCGCCAAATTACCACATGAACCACCAATTGAAACTGGAGTAAATTTTCGTTTACTGTCAGCAGCATTAGAGTCACCATCATCATCGTCATCATCAATAGAGGGAATTCCAACTTGACCAATTGCAAGAGCTCCCCCGCTACCGGATTGTAATAATAAACTTTGTGCTGTACGTAGATCTTCTACACGTTCTTTAAGTGTCATTGCACATAACACTTGTTCTAAACATGCTAACAGAAATGACAATTCACGTCTTTTAGCTAAAAATGGACCTAGACGTGTACTAATATTCCGCAAATTATAGGTGTTATTAATAGTACTAGTAGTCTGAATTAAGTTTGGACTAGAATGTTGTTTGTGCTGAACAGTAGATTTTTGACTAACCAATTGCATTTCTAAATCACCACGTGAATCTTGAAGTTTACCACGCCAATCCAAAAGTAATGAATGAACACGAGATATATGGACATCTCTAACATCCTTCATAAAACGAAAGGAATAAAAACGGTTATTTTTTAGATGAATATTCATGATATTTAATTCAGGTAGAATCATAATCAGAAAAATCTACAGAAATATATCATACTGATTCAACCATTTCACTGAGGCGATATAAGTATAACCATAGTCAATCATTTGAGTTAACTTTTTTATGTTACGCAAGCAGACATTGAGTTTCAGTGAAGACGTTCGAAACTTAATAAGTTAGTGTGAAGTAATTTAAGCATGGAAAATTTATTTGTATGAAATGACTAGGATTTTTATTGTCATTTATATGGGACCAGTAAGTAGATAAGAATATATAGTGGCTATTTACTGGTACATAATCTGTCTTGTAGAAATTCAAATTGTCGGATGGGAAAAATGAGATATTTCTGTACAAAGTTGTTGCTCGCTAATTGTATTTTGTAAATACAAATTATTCTAAAGTAATCCAGAGTGTACTAAACTGATGTCAACAACTTTATTCATACGGATACTTTATTATAATTGGGTTGATCAAAAGAATGATGCACAGTCAGTCAGTCAGCTACAACGTAGGACCAGGCACATATATGCATCGGTCCAAGTTGCCATACCTCGTTAGCACAACAAGATCAACACCGGATTAATAGTAGTTAATTTAGTGTTGGTAGTAGTATATAAATTATAGGTTGTATATAAGGATATAGTATAGGAAGGAAGAGAGATATGAAGCAATTTTAATCTCAAGGTTTAAGGGAAGATAAAGAGTGTATACACCTACGCCATTGTGATCGATTCTGAGCCATGTAACACAGAGTCTCCAACCATTGGTTACGATAGTCACGCGAACCCCAACCAGGTAGTCTGCATCTGCCAACATGGCTCAGACTAGAAGTTAGTGACTTCAAGCACTGATGCCATGTTTTGGTTTGGCCGCCCCTAACTCTCTTCCAACCGTCCCCAATACTAGTCATCATAGCGCGTCGTGGTAATCGGTGTTCAGGCATACGTAACACATGGCCCAACCATCTCAGTCGATGAAGATTCATCACCTCATCAACTGATTTACCATCGTTCCCTAATACCCTGCGTCTAACCTCACTATTACTTACCCGGTTATCCCAGCAGATGCGAGCAATATTTCTAAGGCATCTGTGGTCAAATACTAGTAACCTACGAGTATCTTCTACTCTTAATGGCCATGTTTCACAGCCGTAAAGTAGAACAGAACGAACTGATGCGCAGTATACTCGTCCCTTAATTGATAGACGGATATCTCGTCTACGCCATAGGTGACGTAAGTTGGCAAAAGCCAAACGAGCTTTTTGAATCCGTGCTGAGGTCTCGTCAGACACCAACCCATTAGGGCTGATCAGACTTCCAAGATAAGTGAAGTTGTCGACGCGTTCGACTACTTCACTCCCTATCCTTAGTTCAGGTGTTGACGCAGGCCAGTCCTGGAGTAACAATTTACATTTGGATGGGGAGAAACGCATCCCAAACATCCTGGCATTATTACTGAGTTCCAACAGAAGACTCTGCATTTTGCCAGCGTCTTCACCAAACAGGACTATGTCATCTGCGTATTCTAAGTCGCTTAGTGGTCCCCCTGGTAGGAGATCAATTCCTGTAGATTCAGTCGAAGAGAGTGTTATTTGCAGCAACAGGTCTATAATGAAGTTAAACAAAAACGGGGATAGTGGACAGCCTTGTCGGACACCACTTGAGGTTGTAAAATCATATGACAGTTCGCCATAAGCTCTTACTCGACTAATAGTGTTCGAGTAAAGAGCCTTCAAAAGGTTTATGTACTTCTCAGGTACACCTTTCAATGACAGACACTGCCACAGAACCTCTCGGTCTACAGAGTCAAATGCTGCTTTCAAGTCAAGAAAAACTATCATTGTCGGACGCCGATAAGCGTGTCTGTGCTCTAAAACTTGACGAATGGTGAATATGTGGTCGATACAGCCACGACCAGGTCTGAAGCCAGCCTGATTTTCTCGTGTTTGCAGTTCACGAGTCTTAGTTAGGCGCCCGATAATTATTGAGGCTAGTATTTTAGATGCTATGTTAGTCAGACTAATCCCTCTATGGTTATCGCAGGATGATTTGGACCCCTTTTTATATATTGGGACAATCAGTGATTGTGACCAGTCGGATGGGATTACATCCGTCTCCCAGATTTTAGCCAGAATATTAGTCAACCTAATCGCTAAAATTGGACCACCATATTTAAAGACCTCTGGAGCCAATCCATCTGGACCAGTTGCTCTTCCTCGTTTCAGATTAGTTACAGCCTTTTGAACTTCAAGTAGGGTCGGGGGGCCTACTTCAATGTTCCATTCAGGTTTTCTGGGAATAGTGGGTAGTTGTGCAGTAGCTGAAGGCCAGCTAAACTGCTCCTTAAAGTGTTCCGCCCATCGTTCTAAACGTTTAGGTTGAGAGCAGATAAGGGTTCCGTCTTTTTCCGAGATTGTCTCACTTACACTTGACTTCTTAATTCCGGTTTCTTTTATTAGTCTGAATAGTTGCCTGGTGTTGCCTACAGCCGCTGCCTTTTCCATCTCTTTTGCTTTCGTTGCCCACCACTGCTCACGATCGTTCCTTAGACTTTTAGTTAACCTAGATCTAATTTGTTTACGCTCTTCGTCGTGTTCAGAGCCTGATGGGATGAGTTTACGCGAATCCATCAGTGAAATAGACTTAGAGGAAATCCACTGGTTTTTTGGAGCCCTATGGTTTAAATAACGAATAGATGTTACTGCTGTTTCCACAGCTGTTCGTATGTCTTTCCAAGCAGCATCTGGGTCAGTCTCGTTTACAGAACTGCCTAGATGTGAACTCAGTTGTTTCTGGAATTCGCATTTGGCTTTCTCGTCCTCCAGTTCAATCCTAATGGGTCTTCTTAGTGTAATTTTCCTGCGTCCATTGAGGCGCAGACAAATGCGCGCTCGTATTAAAGCGTGATCAGAGTCTAAACAAGTATTCCAATACGAGCGACAATCTTCTATTGAGCCTCTCCAACGATGACTGATGACAATATGGTCTATTTGAGTCCATCGTTGGTTTGGTGCAGGTGGTCGCCATGTTAGACGATGTCTCTCCTTATGTTTAAAATTAGTGCTTGCTAAAAATAAACGATTGTCTGAGCATAGTTGCAACAGACGATCACCATTATCGGTTCGTTGAGCCGGAATACTAAAACACCCACCTAAATGTCTTTCTGTTTGATTTAAGCTGCCTACCTGGGCATTAAAGTCACCCGCTACGACTACTATGTCTGAGCGCTTAGCTTTCTGAAGAAGCTCAGAGAGTTTTCCGTAAAAGTCATCTTTTACTTCATCATGGCTGCAGTCAGTGGGAGCGTAGGCAGAAACGACGAAAAGGCAACGACGTGTGTCCCTATCCTTCCGAGTTCTTACGGAGCCATTTAGCCGGACAGCACACAGGCGACTGTTAACGGGGATCCATTCTAGTAGTGCCTGTTCTGCCCTTGTACTTAGTGCTATGCCTACACCTGCAAGTCCGCGAGAACTAGCCAACGGGTCGCCAGATACACGGAGGGTGTATTTCGTCGGCTGTCCATTTTGGCGAGGTGAGGTCAAGTGAATGACCACACTAGGATCCTGTATGCGTGTTTCGGAGACACAGCATACATCAATGGTACGAGATTCTGGAGTTTTAGCTAAGGAGGCCTGTTGACCGATTTGGCATAGGGTACGTACGTTGAAGGCTCCAATGTGTAGTTTGGAGCGAGGTTTTAGTAGACCTGGGACAGCGTTTCGCGCACTAGAATCGTTGGCCATGGTGACACTTGAGGAGGAAACCGGAACAGGAAGTTTAGTGTTGAAAGTCAAGGTAGAAGGAATAGTAGGAAGTGAAGGAGATTGATTATGAATACAGTGGTCTTGAGTGTTGTTAGAGGTATGAGGGCAGTTATCACTTCCCGGTTGCCCACACCGTGGAAGGATTCTTCTAGAGGTACCTGAAAAGGAAATTGTGTTAGAAGTGGTCTTAATGACCTGAGAGCGTGACCGCAGTGCCCAAGGGACAACTGCTTGAGGTCGGTCACACACGACATTTTTGTGGGTAGTTTTTGTGTTAGCTCCGTTCTTCAAAAAAACCTTACCGCCGGAGACGGATATCCGTGGGATAAGGCGAGGTGTGCATTTTTAGGGTCGACCTTTTCTAACCCCACCCCTCCTTGTGGGAAGGCAGCATCGCTGTCATGCTGGTTGTCTGAAGGAAACACCTTACTGCCGTCACACCTCTGTACAGTCAGCAGTACGACTTCGCCTTCGGACCTTGGGTTTGCTGCTTTTAGTCTCACCGCTCTTCAACCGACCTGTCTGGCATGGTAGGACCTCGAGGAACGATTGTTCCAGCCAGCATAACTCGATTGCTTCATCACGATAGGCAAGCCCGACCACCACGTCAAGGTAGCAGCAACGATCGGGATGATGCACAGAAAAATCGCAATTATTATAATTGCACCTTATTATCCATAAACTCAACTTTTTCTTTAATAAGGACAACATTAAGAGAAGGTATCACACTAATTGCAGTCATCACATACCACTAAGTAGTCCAAACGAGTAAATAAGGTCTATTCTTGTTAACATAATTCGAATTGGTAATGTAAGGTGTAAAAAATTGTAGCTTCATAGATCCTTAACTAAACGATGTCTGAACATGAATGATAAATGTATAGGCACAAAGTTCTGTTAAAAGCATACTTCATACAACTAAAAGTTAGGAACTATATATAAGGAAGCATGTAGCAAACTAACTTCCCAGAAATAATCGTTACATTATTAAAGAAATACTGATAAATTAAGGTATGGATGGATTATTGAAACACAGCATTCGATCAGCACTAAGAAGGACTTGACACGCATGACATTGATCACCACCCAGTGATCAATCAATTATGATTACATCTCAGTCCTACAGGAGGTCGGTCACGACCCGAATAGCTCAGTGGTAACGTCTCTGACTGTGAGGCTGAGTGACAGGGGATCGAATCTGTCAGGGAGCACCAGTTCCCTCAAGATTACAGGTACACTTTACTGACGAGTGCCAAGTAGCACGAAACCCGAGTCCAGGGTTTCCTGTTGACCACCTCCAACCACCATCTTATTATTGAAACACATTTTAACAATAGGCAAAATCAAATAAAAATACCATCTAGGAACTTAGATTATGAATGATTAGACGAAATACACAAAATCACACAACTTAAGCATTGAACACAATCATTGGTGAGTTACTGTTTTACTTGTAATGCTCTTGACTTTAAAAGTCACTGTTTCCCTCTAGGACGCTGAGAAAAATACACTGACGTTAAGTACTAGTGAGTACACTGTTATTAGTGAATGAAGTGGTATTACGGTACATTTTCTATATTTTTGCGATCATTTTCACCTAGAACAATTGGTGATTCAGTGACTCTGTGTGATCGAATCAGCTACAAGATATAAAGGACCTCAGCTTGATCATCTTGCAATGTATATGTAATGAAGAACCTGGAACTAGATGTCTAGTGCTTCACACTTTTCAAAAGATTTACCATTAATATTATTTTTGTGAAGAAAATTATTTTTGAACCAAACAAAACACCCTACACAACCACTTAATAGTCAAATACGCATGGACTTTTTTAATTGAATTATGTATCTTCTTTTTTGCTTATATTCTATTATCCTTTTTCGGAATTGTTGTTAACTGGATAATGGAACTATTTCCAAGGTTATACTTTGATCCTCTTAATCAGCAGGAGATGGAAAGATTTAAGATTAGAAACCATAATCTTTACTTTACAATAATAAATTATAACGTCATTCAAAGACCTCAGAATGAGACTAGCCCCCAAATGCCCTGGTACGGCCGAGAGTAGGGAGAACCCGCTCTCCCTCTCCAAATGCTCTCACACGGTCACGTGTATATAACCTCTGCCAAGGAAGTCCTACTCACTGCCTTTTTGTGGAATTACTGTTGTTTACGAAATCGAGAGGACGAAAAGCGAATGCCCGGAGCTTTAACCGGGATGGTGGACACGGAAAGTCCACCTAGGGGCAGTATCGTAGCCCTCACACATCAAATGAAATTTGCGTAGCGAATATGTCTCTGGTGCCTCTTTGTACCAATATTCATGTGTTTCAATAAATAAATAAGAATGAGACTAGGAGTTTTGTGATATCGCTATATTCCAGTGAATTTTTCTTGTCTAAAGCTGTATACTAGTTTTCATAAGCTTTAAATCCGCCCAAAATTCCACACAAATACTACAAAACAGTTTTTATCATTGACCAACATTAACTGGAGTAACCAGATAGCTGTTTAATTTTAGGTTTACGAGTCTACAGTAATGTATACCTGAGGTTAGAAAGAAATTTAAATTACATGGTCTTTCGATTTGGCGGCGAACATTCCAACTTTAGATTACAACGAGAATCCGTTTCAAAATTCAACCAATTCACAATATAGTGCAATCATCATGCTAAATAAAAAGGGAGTCAAGGACGGTGATGAACATTAAATAAATCAACTCAGTCTTCTTATTAGCACAAATCCTCATACATTAGAGTTAATAAAATGTTTGATTACGAATTTCAAAAGAACATCATGTAATATACAATGAAATTATGTACAAAAATTACTTTGTAGTAGTGTAGTTTTGCGCTGTCAAGAATTTGTTTCTGTGGTGTCGATTCATCAGCACATTCTGGAGGTAATTCAACTTGACCTAAAATCCGAATTAAAAAGGGCAAAGATAGACACAAAATTGCTGTGATTAGGTTCTAATCGATATAAAAAGTAGCAAAATGGGAAACTCAGGTACAAAGGAAATAATAGTAGTTAAAGAGCAGTCTCAGTGTGCTACAGAACTACATACAATATTTAGAGTTATTTCATGTCTACTAAGGAGAACTAACGCTTACATCGTTAGAACTAAACACTTTCATCATCGAAGGATTCTGAGATCCAAAACTAGTCATGTGACTAGCATATTACTAATGAGCCAGTGAATCGAAATCCGCTAATAAGAATTTTCCTACACTCATAGAATTTAAATAGACAACAATTCGTCAGTGTTACTAGTTAGCCATACGGATCGCAGTACCTTCACAGGACTTTAATAATTCTATTTTAAATGCATATAAATAAAATCCATGAGATTTGCTTAAGACTAATCTAAGAACTTAATATTAAAGGTCTCTTTAATGAACAGGTTGAAAGTGGGATTCCATAATGCAGTGTATCATTCTTGTGGATTGAAATGCATCCATAGATATTAAATAAACTAGTGTTATTTGTGGTAATGATTTACTGAATGAGGCAAAAATTGTGTGAATTAACAACTTCAACTTAATCCTCATTGATAGATAGAACGCCAAATAATGCACCAATTTTCCATTTATTGACAAGTTTAGAACAAGAGTTAACTCTCTTTGGTTTATTTGGATTATATGAGTGAAATCCCAGTTGCAATCACAGGTTATATTTATAACATTAATGATACATAATGTATTCAGGAGAATAGAGCACCACAGAACATTAAATAACCGTGATGTCTTAACAGTTCAGGTTGATTAGAAGACCAACAGGTGCAAAATCAACATTTAAAAAGTTTATATAGAAAAGGAAACCAATGAAATAACTTGAAATCAATGGAAGGAATAAGTATGACCAAAAGATTCTATTAGTTTTTCTGAGATACGGCAATAGTTTAGGATAACCTGAATGATTAATATACAAACAAGCTAGAAGGAAAATATCTGAATGAATAACCATCAAAAATTTTACATTACATTTATTTTTCTAACAGTGGAAAAAGTGAACTATTACGAAAATTATTATTATTAGGTACGTTTGGCTAGGCTATATCAAAGTCAAATGAAGGTGAGGAGTGAAGGTACTTGAAATCAAATATGATGACTTGATATTTATTTCAAACCAAAAGCTAAACAAGTAAGTTTGGAAGGTTATCAAAACTCTAGTCTTATCAATACAAATGCAGCTAAACTAATGAAATAAAGACATTTTACTAAGATTTCTCGTGCTAGGACAAACAGCGAATGTAAAAGGATATAGAATAATCCAGAAGAATCCACAAAGATTGATAAGAGATAGCAGCAATACATTGGAGCAGAGCAAACAACTGCGAAATACTTCACGATAAAATAATTAACACTAATTAGTCTTCAGGTTACCTTTAAAAAATTGGAACGTCCAGCTATAAGGGAATTCAAAGTACTGAATAAGAAATTCAAGGCACCAACTTACGTAAACAAATCAAAAACCGAAAAGGTTTATGATCAACAACATGTTCAAACAACAAATAAATCCCACTGACGAGTGAATAAAGCATATTTAACTAGGAAATTTAAATAGATCTACTTAAAAGAATTACTACGAAATAAGCTAAGATTCAATATAGTTTGGAAGTATTTCGAGTAACATTCTTTTTGGAGACATGAGTAACAACTCCAATGGAATAGTTAAGCCAAGCTAAATATTTTGTAAGTTGAGTTTAGAAATATGTACACAATAATACCACGTACAACTGTGAACATCATAGTTAAACTGTAAAAGTTCTATGATAAAAGATTAGATATTCAAAATGATGAAACTTAATGGTGAAGAAATATTTAAATAAGTAAACAAAAATAAAAACTACACGTTAATATACCTAATTCTATCCCAATAACTTCGTGAACCAGAGCTTCAAATGTCATTGGAACCAAAAGAGGCGTTACGTAGTCCAGATCTATGGGATCAAATAGAAATAAAACCTAAAATCAGATAATCTTAGCAACAAAAAAGATTTGTGCATGAACTGTGGATTAAACTATCAGAAGAGTAGAGTAATAATATTTTACACTACGTAAATAGCAATAAATTATGCAACATCAGGCCTATATATTCTCTCAGAGTACCTTTATTTCGATAATACTGAGGTTAAATTTATTTAATTCGATTCTTAAAAGTGTGTTTAATATAACAATGATGTAATCCTTTTATAACCTATTTGTTTTCATTGACTATTGAACAAAGCAAAAAAAGTGTCCCATAGTAACAATCAGACATGTTTTACGAATTATATCATTAATGTACAACAGTTAAGTCAATATTAGATAATCTACTGAATTTTGGGTCAAATTGTGAAGACAATGCCCATGATTTACCATATAACCGATAAAGATTTTCAGTAGCAAAGCAGTAGTTCATCGACTGAAGCTTCTAAACTTCAACGCAATAGCTCAAAGCATCATCACATTCACTTTTCGATTAATTCCGCTAAAAAAAGTGAGATTTCAGACTAGAATAGAAACTAGTACCTACTACCAATCAGATGAATAATATTAAAGCTTGAAGTGATAGATATTAGGATACAGTATCATTGCAAACACTAAAAAATGTAATACATATTGATCAAATAGTTAAACTTATACACGACGAAATGGAAGCTGCATATGAGAATACCAGCCATTACCTTTAATCAACATTATATGGCTAAGCAGAGATGGATAGTGGCTAGCAGTGGAATCCAGGACGCGCGTTTCGTCCTATTTGGGACTCGTCAGCTGGATGTACCTGCATCTCAGAGTTGATGTTCACTCCGGGACTCGAACCCAGTACCCTCGCTTCAAACGCCATCGCGTTATCCACTCGGCCACTGAGTCCTGATAGCCACTTGCTTGTGCGATGGGGTGAAGTTTAAATTCATTTAGTATTGCTTATTTGAATCTTCCCATCGATGTGTTAGGACTGCAACTGGTCAGTCTCTATTTGGCATATGTGCATACTGTGCGTATTGCCTCGATATAGCCTCAATTCACAAGCATGTTAAGCAGAGATGGATAGTGGCTAGCAGTGGAATCCAGGACGCGCGTTTCGTCCTATTTGGGACTCGTCAGCTGGATGTACCTGCAT